>NW_028278942.1:0-294425 GCF_059751315.1 Micrasema longulum
TATAGCGAAAATGTAAATGACAAGGTGGCAACACTGTTCCTCTTTGTGACCAGTCTTGGAAAAACCGCATTCGAACAACTTGTTGCCGGGCGACATTCTGCCTCTCTCAAAAGACGTAGTCCATTTCACGGCTAACTGATCACTCAACAAGATAGTTTTGTTATAGTCCTTAAAATGTAACATGATTAGAATGACAGTAGTCAGAAAAAGTGACGACATAACTTTGTAGTAACGTCAAAGGAGTTATTTATATTAACACACGAAAAATCATTTGTATCTGGCGTGTTAATTTATTTTTTTATTACAATGCTTGAAACATAAATCATTATTGATGCATAAAATCAGCTTTAAAACTAGCTTGTATACTAAAATAACAAAAACGTTAGAGATGGGACAAATTGATCAATGTAAATTGATCGACAAAAAAAAATATTCGTTTGATGTTGTTCATGAAAAAAGTATAAGTGTCTCATTTTTGGTGAACAATTTAAACACACTATAATAGGCTTGTTTTTTAATTTTTTAGATCAATTTTCGGAAACAGAGTTTCATGATTGCAGGAAATAACTGATAAAATCGATTTGATCAGTGATCAGTAATTTCCCATCACTAATGAAATTAATTTGACAGCTGTCATTCTAATCAAGCTATGTTTTAAAGACTATAGTAATAATTCCAGTTAGACCTATTCCGAACGGACAATAATAGTGTGCATAGTGAAAAGACTATTGTTTTGACATTACGTCTGCCCGTAATTTTTGTGGACAATTCCTTTGTATAAAAAGTTTAGTGCTTAGTACACACCAGTATATGTAAGAGTGACCAATCCGTCTTTTAAACCGCCCAACATATAATAATGTTACAAACTTAGTAATACAAACAAAATTAACAACTGCACATATCTCCTATCCATCTAGGAAACATTCATAACATTTTTATACAAACGATTTTTACATATTATGTTTTAAAAATTCGTATCCATGGTAAGATTTGCTTATATTGCTGTTAAATTTCAGCATTTAAGTAATGGACGTTATTTTATTAAGTAAACGGCACTTAGTGCCTTTTACATATTAGTTAATATAGAGCATATGAAACAATTTTAATTAAATGTTAATTAAAAAAAATAATTATTAATCAATGGAAAAAGATATCTATCATAACTCTCTACTGGAAAAGATTTTTGTAGAAATTTTTGTGTTCTTCAGAAGGCATATACTCGATCATGTTGAGTAAATCTTTTTTTTTTCGTCCGTGATCCGGCTTTGGTAATCTAATTGGCGTAGTTTATAGGTTTTTATATCGCCAATGAATTTATTTATTTTTAAATTTAATTAACTTATTACTTGTCTTAGCTCGTGAATAGTGGCTTTCTTGTCGTGGAAACAATTTAACATGCCCGATGACTTGGTTTTCGTCTTCAAGATCGAATTTTCGATATATTTTCTATTACCTCTTTTTCGGTGAGGATAGTCTCTCCGAGTTTTTTCTCGTATTAGTAGGACTCGAATACCTTAATACTTACTCCAAATATATCAATAAAAGTGGCACGACAGACATTGACTACTTGACCATTGTCATTAGGGACAGTGTAATAAACAATACACTGCCTTTTGCTTTCTGATGGGTTTTTGTATTTCCCATTTCTCCGTCTTTTAATGTTTGAAATATGGAATAATCCCATTAAATATGCAGTTTGCTTCAACCAGTCACCAGCTTCGTAAAATTATTTATGCAACTGCAGTTTTTGATCATAAAGAAGACTTTTACAGTCATTCTGGCACTTGCAAGTGAACTAAAAAAAAAGTCAACTTTACGGAGGACTGTCAAAAATAACCCTAAATGCCACTTTCTAAGGTTAACATACAAGCAATACTACAAATTATTTACCTGGGTGAATATGTATTTCACTTTTGACATTTCGAAAAGCCGTATTTTTATCTTTTTCTTGCCAAAAAATAAATATTCACCCACCTATCTGATAATTTCACAGGAGTAATTAGGAAAATGCCCAATGTTTCTTGTAAATTAAGCTATAAAGCTATTAATCTTCTAAATTATATATGAAATACATACTAAATTATACATGAATTTTAGTTAAAACATTTGAATAAAATTTTTAAAATTTGGTATAACGGGGTCAATTTAGCACTTATTACAGCTATAAATATAGAAAAATCCTTTTAAAATCTCAGAATAAATAAGGCAAAGTATCATGCAAATGAACATAAAATACTCCGCTATTCTTAAAACTTTAGTAATTCACTCAAAGATTATATTTTAAGCCGATATTTTTCCCTACTAAAATAATTGAAATATCAGACGCCGTGCAATTCGAAAACGAAATTCGCCGACAATTATTTGGAATTCCCCATACAAACATAAAATTTTTGACAGCCGGTTCTTCATTTAAAAAATGGCAGAAAATATCACTCACTATTTGGTGATCGTGTTCACTCGATTTCTCCTCCCAGGCTACGTGCTTTGACCCCTGTGCACCTCAGACATCGTTTGCACATCCCTAGATTCTGAACGCTAGTTAAAACTTGTCAAAACAGATTTTTTTTTAAAAAGTGACCCACCGAAGTATTCGGAGGACTTTTTGCTGGTACAATCACATTTTTAGTAGAACAATATTGTTTCCCTTGGGCTTTTAACTTTTTATTTTCACTTAACTTATTAAAACCACTTCTTTTCCGCTTTGTTGTAAAAGGCGTATCCGGATCACAAGTCTCGCGTCCAGCCATTTTGTATGAAATGCTTAGCGCTGCGATTAATCACGTAGGCCCTTATATGCGTTAATGGGTATTGTATTTAAGCTCCATCCCATATACATGACTTCAGATTGATATAAAATATTTTTTTCTGGTACATAAGTTCTAATTTGTGTTATTGGCGTAGGCATATAGAACATTTCCTCATACTCAACGTCATTTTTTATTTTTTGGTATTTAAGCCCTATTTTATTACAGGTCTTCATATTATAAAGATATATTATCCATTACTTTCATACATAATTCTTTTTTTTTTTAAATACCACTATGAATTCAGTCGATATTATGTATTCAATTAAAATTTCAACTGACCACATTGTTCTAGTAATTAATAGTGCTAAAAATGGCCGCGTGGAGCGCTATATGTCCTGCAATAAGATGCATGAAAGTAATTATAGTCTTATGTCAAAAGTACCATCTCAAAGAAAAATAGTCGTGAAGAAACAATGTTTGAAACACTGTTTCCAAATCAAGAATCTTCAAATAATTTGTGTAATCTTCAAGTTTGATCTAGGAGAAAAAACCCGCACTGGGGTTAATACATTCAAATATAGTATCCTTATTTGTAAGAAAAAATAAGCTGGAATAATAGGCTAGTTTCATGGCTTTATTAAAATTTATATTTATAATAGAATAAAAATACAAACGGTAGAAATGATTTATATAAATGGTAATTATTTATTTGTTTTTCTGTAAATAAAGTTACAATAAAACATTATTATGGTAAGTCATATATAATGGAAAGCAGTGCAAAATCGCTTCTATACACGGTTCGCCCCTGATAATCGCAACGTATCTAGATATTTTTTGTTACATGAAGTAAGATGTTCAGTCTTACGTTTCAGGTGCCAGTCCAGGGACTATAAAATATTTTAGCGAAACAACCTTTTTTAAATAAATGTTTCATTTCAACCATGTTGGGAATCAAACCCGAGACCTCTGGCATGGTAGGCAAAGCGATGACCACTACACCACGAGGAAATAAAATTAAACTGCAAGAAACTTATTAAAGTTTGACTAAATCCTCTTCATCTTCACTTTCCGCCGTAATCCGCCGAATGGGGAATCCCCGGACAAATGGTTGCCTAGAAAAAGAAAAGGACGCGTTTGCAATAATGTGAAACTGAACGTCACGCGCAATACAGAAAACACCGTATTATGGAGCGTATCGCAAGTTCTCCTTCTTTTCAAAGCGGGATCCAGTAGGTATGACCGCAGTCCCAATTTAGAACTAACATTATTTTTCTTTACTGCCATACTAAGAAACTAGAACAAGGTCAATATTAAATATATATAGTAACCATCTGTATTTGATTGACTCCAATACAATATTTCGTAAAAAAAAATTACGCTTACCATATTTTTAAACTCTTTTTTTTTTTTTTTTTTAATTTTTTATTTATTTTATTTTCTTATAATTGTACATGCAAATAATTTCAGTGTAGAAATAATACAGTGAATAAGATTCACCATAAAAACATTCTCAAAAGCTTATTTTCTCTTTCTAAGAGGTTTTCAGAAGGGCGAGTTGGCGCGTTACCGTTTTTTATGCACTGAAAACGATCCGGATATTTGGCGATCCAGATAACAGGAGCTTGGATAAACGGAGTTTTAGTGTTTAAATAACTTGTTCTTCTTCTTGCGGTGCCTCGTCAGGTACCCCGACGTTGGCTATAACTACAGCGAAAACATCTCAGTTCTGTGCTACTCTTGTATTACGCAGTCAGGACAACTGCTTATTGGATATACTCGCCATAGTGATTCCTGGGAAAAGATGACCAAAGTGGTTTCCCGTTGCCTTCTCTGGTGTAATTTTTTGTCGGATTTACCTTCCCTTAGCTGGATAGTTCTGGTTTGGAAGCGCCAGAAAGTCGCCTTTCATCCTCTCGTTATCTGCTGTGATAACACCGTTATGAGTGTGATCTCATTGCTCGGGGTTCGCGACGTGAACGCTAAAAAGCAGGACTAGTCAGTAGTGTTGCCGGTGGAATGCAACTGGGCCTTCGCAGCATTTTATAAAATCACACCCTCCAGCAAGATTTGACTCACTGCGACCCTACTGACAGTTTGAACCCTATGAATACCTTTATATATATAATTCTTCTGTACGTGTAATGTCACCGTACACCTCCTAAACGGCTTAGCCGATTTACGTGCGGTTTTCGGAGAAATATTGATCTTTGCGCTGTGCGTGTTCGTAGATATTTAAATCTTCAATCGAATGTGTAAAAAAGAAGTTAGGAGCATTAATGTTTTATTCATCGATTTACCAGGGTTGCATTCGAGGAGAATGCATTTGCAAATAAATGGAAAGATGTTGTTTTTTCGTATATCAAAAAAGTTTGTTATTTAATGTTTACAGTCAGCATTTGTTTTTGTGGATCTCAATCATATTATTTCCTTAAACTCTTGATAACTTCTACCCATTTATTTCTTTTAACTGGATTTTTTTAATACTAAAATATTATTAAATTTAATAAATTTTTAAACATCGTATTCCTGCATAAGTACACCCCTCTGTTGGTGAAAAGACCGGAGTTTGACATTGGCAAAAAGAATGCCATATTTGGAAAAATATTTATTTTATGTTTTGGAATTCAACCATAAACAAGTACCTACTTAAATTTAATATTTGAATATTATCAATTTTTAGTTTTGGAATTTAATCACAAGCAAGTACCTAGGTACCTACTTATCAATAAAAAGTATTTTTCCAAGGCAAGCCAACGTTCGGGCAGGACAACGTCTGTCGGGTCAGCTAGTTATAATATATAAAACTAACTTACCAAAAAAATACACCACAAAAAAACAAAAAAGGTGATGATATTAGGACCTAGATTATTTAAAGGACTCTTATAGATGTTTCACTTAGTTGTGTATTTATGTATTAAAATTAAAATGATGCAAATACACATTCAAAAATTATCCAGGTCAAAATAATCAACTTAAATTGTGTTCGGTAATATACTGCTCCATTAAAATCGAATGAATTTTATGTATTTTTGGATCGCGTGCTGTCAAATGGACAAAGGTGTGAACATTCGAAGTGTATACAATCTTCATTATGCTAGTAAAAGTCACTGACATTGAATGATCGCATACTTTTTTTATTCATAAACCATTAAAACATGATTCGAAAATCATTGAAATTTGCTCTTTTATACTAACAAAAAGTTTTTCTGGGTTGTTATGCCGTGTGTCGGTCGTGTAACACTTCGTGCCTTGATGTTCGAAATTCCCTGACTGTCAAACCAAATTATCGACAGGGTTGAGAATTACAATACCTGGGAGTATATACCAAAGCAGTAATTTATTTTATAGGTAATCTACAAAAAAAATGTCCATTAATTTGTGCCTATATATAAGTACATAGTACGAGTATATAAGTTAAATAATTATTAATGGCTGTTTTTTCTGTGGTCCTGTAAAAACCAACTCAAATGATACGATATACGTAGCTTTATTCTACACTATTTTCACACAATACTTGTACACAAGTTTATTAAAAAAAAACACAATGACATTCGGCAGATATTTCCATAATGATTTAAATGTCAACATTGAGCACTAGATGAATTCTTTAAAAACGAATAATGCTAAAAACAGCCACATAGAACGCCACATGTCTTATGTGATACATAATATGTCAAAACGGTATTCTATCAAAGAAAAATAGTCCTTCGGAAAAAATGATCGAAATACTAGTTTCCAAATAGATAATCTTCAAATAATATATGTAATCAGCAAGCTTGTTTTAGTGCTAATAATCCTGACTGAGTTAAAGATAAGAATAAAGTGTACTTTTTTGTATGGAGAAATAAGCTGAGGTAATCGACTAGTTTCATCGTTCACTGAGAACGGGCTGGGCGCACTAGATATATATGTTTTTTGTAGGAAGATATAAACGGTGGTGGTGTTCTATAATTCGTAACAATTATTTCATTAATTTTTCCATCCACATAGTTATTTTAAAACATTATTATCGAAAGTAAAATATAATGGTCAGCTGTGCATAATCGCTTATTTGGACAATTCGCCCCTGGTATATACTATGTTACAGAAAATAACAGCTTTCAAAAAGAACCGGGAGTGCAGCTAGCAGCGCCACATTCAACAGTATGAAGGCTGTCGAGAGATCGGTTATTTACTCAGTGAAAACCAAATGCCGCCTATGTAACGCCTGCATAACACTTATTCTCCTCTACGGATGAAAATCTTGTCTCTTCGTTAGGACCCAAACGGCAAAATACTGATTTTCGAGAATAGGTGTCTCAGAAGAATCTTGGGTATGCGGTAGATTGATTTTGTAAGAAATGAAGTAATAAGATAACAGACGTAGCAAACTGCGGTGACAACTGTCATCATCAGAAGCAATACGGTTGGTTTTGTCATATTTTTTTATTCATTTATTTGAGGAAATTGTCCGGTTATACCATTCATAGGGTTTTAATATTACAAAAAAAGAACAGTTAAAAACATTAAAAAATAAGAAAGAATCATTGACAAGCATAAAGAACGTCAAGACAAGATATGAACTATTCATTAAGCGCTCGTTTATAGATATAGAAATAGATATAAAACTTCGATATTCGCAAAATTGAGTTCAGGAGAGCAAAAAATGTAAGGCCGTGAATGGCCGGCAGAACGCCCTTAATTTTGTTCCAAAAATTTAACTGCGTTTTTCTTAATACATCGTTTTCCGTTAGTTTTGCTGCGATGACTCAAGAACGGCTAAAGATATCGACTTGATTTTTTAAAAATTGAATTATGTATTACATAAACTAAACCAATGTCTCCATAAAAAAAATATTTTTTACACATATATAAATATGAACTTAGGAAGTACAATTCTCGTGTAGCTATTTCTCATTTTATATTGATTGTATTTTTATATTGCATTGTGGAGTGTTGTGTTTCCCAACACAAACATATTTTTTCTGTGTATTTCATATACTCAGAATTACATCGTTTTAGCGTGGTGTATCATGGTTCGTGGCGCTTTACGAATCAGTCCCGATCCAACGGTTTTTAGTCTGTACCAAAGTAATGGAATGCGCCATAGCCCATCACAACACACCATAACAATATGTTTCTAGAAATGTCTACTTACTGCATTGAGTCCTGTTCACAGCTACGCAAGCTAAGAAAACACAATGAATGATCGATAAAAAACGACAAAAGAGCCTTTAACACACTATAAATACCACTCCACAACACGACATCGACAATGTAATTCTGCCTATCGCCATCACCACAGATCACACCTAAACACAAAACAGAAATGTAATACTACCTTCATATTAATGTTCGGATGTGTATTGTCGTGCTTTGAAGCATTTTTTTTGGCATCTAATATATTTGCAATATAATATTAGATGTAGCTAGTATACGAATAACTCGCCTATTTATTTTGAGTCATGCGTCAGTACTATCTACGTTTTATATTATGTTCACGTTATAAACACACATTTATTTTTCGAATAAGCCGTTTGTGACGTCACTATCGATTGACATTATTTATAGAGGAGTCGGCGGAACCTTTATCGTGTCTTAATCTTAAAACATAATTTTATTTGACAAACTCACAACAACATAAATTAAGCTATATAAAATGTTTGAATGGGTCATTTCAAATTCATACAGCAAGGTAAAAATATGTTACACGGGGTTGATTGATTATGATTGATTTATTTTTTATTAATAACTTTAATTTATTTATGTGTTCAAGCAAAAGGAGAATACGGTTATGTCTGTGAATTGAACCTGAAAAGTCAAGTTTTTTCGATGTGATGGCGGCTGCTTTCATGTAAAATTTCTGAAAAGGGAAATCAATTGAAGATGAGTCTGCCTGGAAGTGTAGTGGTTGGCACATTCGTCTATCATACTTAAAGTCCTGAATTCCATTTTTTTTTTTAAATTGTCGCGTATTTTTTACCAGTGGCTTTGCTCACGTGGTATAAGAGAGGAATTAATTAGGTAATTAATTAGTTGTGTCGTTTATCAATAAGAGTTTTTGTGTATCAGTAAGAATTTTCCTGATAGAGTAATATGTTTTATCGGGATTGAGAGAAATTTGGTCTTCCAACTATTGCTATGAAAGAAATATCAAGATCCGTTGATCCATGGTGACGTAACACTCTATTTTGTTCACAAATCTAAGGTGCTACTACTTAACCAAAATGAAAAGCCAACCAAACTAACCATAGATATAGCAAATCAATTATAGGAATTTGAAAAATTAATTTCAAATTGATTATTTTTGACATTCTACTTTACCGCCAACTCATTTTTAAAAAATGTTGCATATCGTTACTATATTCCATTGGTTTTTTTAGTGTATTGTTTAGATGAAAAGCAAGAATTTCATTTTACTTCCTAACTTTTCGGCTATCCCCTTGCGAAAAATCAAGTCAATCGGTTGATCCGTTGAGACGTGAAGCACGCACAAACAAGCAACCAAACAATCAAACTCACTTTCGCATTTATAATATTAGTATAAATAACATCCTTCGATAACATAGAGATTTAGCTGATTATTCAAAGACGAGGTGGTGTGGTATTCTATCTTACCTTTTGGAAAAAATAACGTGGTGGTACATTAACATATTATTTTGCTCTATTAAGAGTAATAAGTTCTGACATTTCTACCTAAAATAATAACAATAATGTTTTTCTCTGTATCCATGCGAATAAAAAAAAGAACTCAGTTCCGTGTGTAAAATAGAACCAGAATCACGGACGAGTGCTTTCGACTCTATGGCTACTGTTAGTCAAAAATCCTGAATAAAAAAATTCTTGAGGTCCTGGGTTTGATTTCTGACGAGTGGACATGAAATTAATGTTTTTTGAACTGCTGTATTTCGTTGTTCCTGGATTAGCACACGAAAGGTAGACTAATTCTCTTACCTTTACGTAACAGACGATCGAACTAAGCTGCATTTAGTTTACCAATCCAGTGCCCTATGCACCACTGGGTGTGGAAAGAGTTATTCTGAAGATAATTATATTTTCATTCCAGCTCAATTTGACGGGTAGTGCAATAACCAATCAGCAATTTAATCATATCTAGTGCGCATTATTTCCGGTAACCGAAGTAAATTAGTTAATTAAATTTTATCAAATGTTTATATAAACGAACATTTAATTTTGCAAGCTGGGTCAAAATGACACAATGGCTAAGCAGGTAAAGGCGATATTGAAAAATATTTTCATGTCTTGCATAGCGGTAGAAATATGTGGTGTAAAAATCGATCTTGGGGTGGTGTCTCTTTCTTCATGTAGGGATGTGAAAAAAACTGTTTTTAATATTTTTTTTATTTTCTTCGTCTATTCTTAAATTAAAAAAAGGAAAACAATTCTCTGTGCGGAATGAGGCTGTCATCTTCGATTAATGTTTTCCACTCGATGATTATTCTTAGGTTAACACCCTAAAAAGGGAAATCCAGGGGGAACAAGTTTCACCTCCAGAGTTTTGATTACCATTGTTAGTTTTTCGTGTTCGATTCCTGGCAAGTCTGACTTGATAAATGTAAAAACATTGTGGTTTTTTTTTTTAATTAAAAAAGAAATATTTGCGTTCTTATGATTTACCCAAATATTTTTACTATTATTATTTTATTTTTTTTCACCACAACAGGTCAGGAGGCCCAATTACAGTGGTGAATTACATCACAGAACACCCAAGCTTGAGAAAAATAACATTTAATATTTATGTTCTCATCGGGAATCGAACCCGGAACCTTCCGTGTGCGAGTCAAGCGTCTTGACCGCTACACCACGGAGGCCGCCAACAAGCTTTTGTTAACAATCGGAGTCCTTGTTGAAATCCGTTGCGAGAACAAGCATTAGTTAATAATTAAGTTTACAAGACTGCCAATGGCAACGGTTTGGTGCAAAAAACGAGTACAACCCCGTTGCTAAAATTTTTTGATAATAACGGGCCTCAGTTAAATTACCTTATAATTAAAATATGATTAATGCCTTATAGGATTTGAATCGTTTGGCTATTTAACTGCAATTCATATAAAAAAAAAATATGTCGTGGAATTTTGGCAACCCTGTCAGTTGGTATTTTACTAATGTGTGTTGGAGAATGCGTTGCGTGTGTTGAGTATTGGGAGTGTTAGAAATGCCATCGCCTCCCTAGGGTCATGCAAACTGTCACCGGCCTCTTTACTTCTGACTCCAACCCATACCGTCTCCGGTCACAGCAGAAAATTAAAGATATAATGATATTTGAAAGTGGCTTGTTTTGCATGAAATTATAAAAACCACTTTATTTTAGAGGGATTTTTGTCGGTCGCTTGTGTCACATAAAAAAACTAATATTTTTATTTACAACATAGATTTTTCAGTCGCAAAATGTTAATATACTTTGAATTTTAATAAGATTTACATGCGTGAACTTCGTAGACAACCTATAATATTAATAAAACATTTATTGTAGTAACAAAAGACGAGTAATGTTAAAACATAAACATAAACCATAAACCACCAGTCAGCGGTTTCATCGCTTTCGCGACATCTTCGAGACAATATTATTTATTGTTTCGGGATTTACTTTGTGAAATAAAAACTTAAGTGTATAAATAATACAACACTCTGTATTTTTATGCCTTATGATATATTTAAACATAAACACAAGTTTTGGGTCATCAAAATAACCCATCATCAGGTGTAAATATAAACTAAATCAAAATAAGTATACTGAATCATCATCGTCATCATTCCCTTTCCTCACCTAATGGTGCATAGGGCACTACATTTGCACATCAATCGCAGCGTATTTTGATCATTTATGTTGCATGAAGGTAAGATGAACAGTCTTACGTTTCAGGTACCAGTGCAGGGACTATGAAATATTCAAGTGTGAAAACACCCTTTTAAATAAATATTTCATACTGACCATGTCGAGAATCGAACTCGAAAACTCTTGCATGGTAGGCAAGCGCGCTGACCATTACACCACGAGGCCGACTGAGTAGAGGTGGTAAAAAATACATATCGCTGTTTTAAAACAGTTACCCTTTTGAAACTTCTTAAACTGTTTCACAAAAATAAATATAATCGTTCAAAAAAAACAAAAAATAAATCTCCAAGCGCAGAAGAAAATAAAACAAAACAGTTCGCTTCGCGCGAAAAATTCAACGCCCCATAACTTTAGCCATAATACCTACCTACTCGTATTATAATCTCCCAAGAAAGAAGTACATACACACATACATACATATTGTCACTAGATCCTCAACACATAGACAACTGAAACAAATACAGACTAATTCCACTTTCGGACAAAGGGATTTTGAGTATTATTCAATCAAAATCTATAAACTACTTCCACTATCTATTCAAACAATTAATAACGAGAAAATGTTTGAAATGGCTATAAAAAAATGGACAGTGGAGCTAGTTAGAAGTAAAATGGATTGTCTCATTCGCCTATACCAATACTGAATCAACTGCTCCACAACTGTATAGCTAATGTTAGGTTTTTGTTATTTTCATTGTGTGTTTTGTAAGATAAATAATATTGATGTACATAAATGCCTTGTTTTTAAAACTGACTGAATATTTGTTTACTATCTTTGTTTCTTAAGTGAGTCTTCTTTGTTTATTCTCAAGTGTAATTTCAAAAAAGTATATCGTTAAGTGTCTTAGGCACGGGAAACCCCAGTGAGGTCGCATTATTTTTATTATTAAATATTGTTTGAAAGTGAAACATATGAATAAATAAATAAATAAAATACGCATGAAATCTCCCGGATTGTCTTTACTCTACCCCACATCCACGCAGTCCCGTGCCCTTGTCCGTCTGTGTCTTAAAAACGAAATTTTAAACAACACGAAGCCGTTATCGTTGTAAAAAGACACCGAAAACTGTTTTCACAACGGAGTAGCAAATTAAACTAAAACAGTATCATTACCAGTTGTAACCTGAATTGTTTGATAAGTTAGAACGATTGCAGAATATTTGTATTCGTTATATCTTTAATATTCGCAAATTTGACCACATAACCGAGTATCGCACGCAACTACACTGGCTCAGTATCAGGCATAGAAGAAACATTCACATTCTATCACTTCTTCACAATATTTTAAATAATCCCACTTTGCCTGTTTATCTGAGAGAGCTTATCCAACCTCTTTCACAACACGGACTATCTCTTCGTTCTAGTAACGAGAGAACCCTTTTAATACCCTGTCATCGCTCTAGCTTTCTTGCCTCCTCTTTCACAGTAGTAGCCGCTCGATTGTGGAATAATTTACCCACTAATGTTAGAGACGCCCCTTTTTTATTTACATTTAAGTGAAGATTGAAATGTCACTATCTAAATATTTAAATTGTTCCTTTATCCTTCTTCTTTCCTTCCCATCTTCTCTCCACTATTCATAGCATAGTGTTATTTTTTTTTAAATATATTTATTTTTGTTAATCTTTTCTTTTAATGTTTGTATAAAATTGTAAGATTTAATATGTCCATGTGTTTATAATGTTCTCAAACTGAACTGAAGGAAGCACAGTCTCAACTGAATGAGCATCCCACAGGAACAGTTGCCTGCGAGAGAAAGCAGTGAAACCAGCTACTGGTTGTTTCAAATTTGTGGATTTAAGTTTCATTCTTCTTTTATTTCTACAATAAATTACAATGAACTTCCACCAAGAACTGCATGTCACAAACTTGAATGTATCATTTCAATAGTTGATCAGTTTCATGTATCAAATGCAAAACATTTGCATGCTTATCATACCATATGCATTAACAAGTATTCAAATCAACTACATTATAAGAAATAGGATATAATTTTTTTTTTCTTTACATCTCACCCCATTTTATACCCTCATATTCTGCTCATAAGGTATATTTATTTAACCCTGTACATAATTTGTTTCCACTGTTTGCTTTCATTTAACGTATTTTCAGCTTACTTAAGCATCACAGTTGCTGGGCACAAACATATTGACTTAAATAATGTTGAAAATTTTGATGTAAAAAAAAACACGTTATTTAAACATGATAAAGGAAAAATCAGAATGATAATGAGTTTAAACATAAGCAAAAATAAATAAAACACTTTTTATAACCTAAAATTATATAAATCTGCGTGTTCTTTCAGACTACAAAAACTTCGCATAATATATCACTGTATTTTAAACTCATTAAAATAGCATTATATCAATTCATAAGTTAACCCAAAGAAAATTTGTTGATAATGATCCTTAAGATAAAAATAACTTTATTTAATTTACTTACATATAACTTTGAATTATGTATCCTTACCTCTGTTCTGTACAAATACAATTAACTTTTTAATAAAGATACCAGTCTCGAAGATGTCGCGAAAGCGATGAAACCGGTCACTGGATATTCCAAATTCGTGGATTAAAGTATCACTCGTGTTTTATTTATATAATAAATTACAATGAACTTCCATCAAGAATTTTCACTTACAAACTTAAATGTTTTAAATTGAATAATTGTTATTTATTTTATATCACCACTACCGTTTATATATTCCTACAAAAAAATATCTATAAATCCCGTTCTCAGTAAACGATGAAACTAACCGATTACCTCAGCAAATCCTTCGTACAAAAAAAACGCAGTTTATTTTGTATATTTATAAAAAACTAGTATTTTGAACATAACTTCAGAAGGATGATTTTTCTTTGATATGATATCGTTGATATATTATTTATCACAAGGCGTTCGATGTGGTCGTTTTTGGCATTATTTATTTTTAAAGGAATTGGCCAGTGCTCAGTGTTGACATTTCAATCATAATGGAAATATCTGCTGAATGTCATTGTGGTATTTTTTTAATAATCTTTTGTACAAGTGTTGAATTAAAATAGTGTAGAATAAAGCTACGTATATCGAATAATAATTGTTGTTTGGGTTGATTTTCACAAAACCACAGAAAAAATAGCCATTTGTAATTATATTACTTATATATATATATATATATATATATATATATATATATATATATGTTTGGATAATTTATATAGCGCCATTTTTGTGAAAATCACCTCTAGGGCGCTGTTCAATAAATAAATATCCCAGCACGTCATGCTATAGAGCGCATGGACGGTTGGGAATCTAGTTTCTTGTCTCCAATTATGATATTTGTTATTTGTAGATACAAATTTCTACAAATTAGCAGTTATTTGTAGATACAAATTAATGAATATTTTTAGTAGATTACCTTTAAAAAGAAATACCACTCGCTACTGCTAGTAGGGACGTTTGAAACCCATCAAACGTGCATCGCGAAGTTATAAATATAGATTGCAGCTTATGCAAGAACAAAATTTATTGCACCCAATGATCTAGCATAGAAATTTGCGAGCAGATAGCAAGTGCAACATTAAAGTGAATAATGAATCTTTTAGGGTAGTTTAAATGGACGTAAGTTCGAGAGTACTTAATGGAAGAGAACATGAACATATTGTGAGGAGAGAAATGGTGGAAGTAGGGTAAACGGTATAGATAATCTACTCTGAAAACAGGCATAAATCAATACTAACTCTTTATGCAAATAATAGTGTGCACTCACACACTGGCGCAGAGTGTGCACTAGTTCGAAGCTGCAAATGTTGAAAACTGATATTTTTACTTTTTTATGCAATGCTCCCATTTATATATTGGACATGAATCCATTAACATTCAGCCAAAAAATGTGCAGGACATCAAAATTCTCAAAATACAAGCAGGAAGTAAAAAAATATTAATTGATGGAAATGCAATTAACAAATAAATCTATGGTCACCCAATAATCTAAACTACCTGCACTTAGCTGAAATCTGTAACAATACGTTCAATTCTTTTCTTTTCTTTCACATTATAAGCAATAATAAATAACAAAAAATAATGTGTACTCACTGGGGTGTTACCCGTGCTGAGGACACTTAACAATAAACTTTTTTTTTTTTTACATATGAGAATATACAAACAAGACATACAGAGAGGAATTTAAAAAATTTAAGACAGTTAAAAACGCTTTGTTTTTATGTTCAATTTTAAATATGTTATTCATTGTAAATTTATTAAAAATTTTATTCTTTGTTTAAAATATGAATAAATCAAAGTAAACTAAAATTATTAACTGTCTTCTTTAGCACGTGTTTTCCGTGTTGAAATACATTGTTCGCGGACGACAACAAAATTCTTAAAATACTTCAAACTTTACAAGACTGTTTTCTTCATCAATCAAACATTAACTCTTTTATCCAATGGTGTAAAGTCAATAAATTAGAACTTAATATTATAAAATGCAAAATAATGTCATTTCATAGAAAAAAAAACAATCGATTTCCTTCGAGTACCTAATAGAAAACTCCAAAATTTATGTAGTTTAGTCCATTAAAGATTTAGCCATTGTTTTAGACTATAAACTAACATACAACGAGCATATAGATAATACAGTAAATAAATCACTGAAATTACTTGGCTTTATTAACAGAATATCCTCTGATTTTACTACAATGTCCGTACAATCAAAACTCTTTATTTCTCAACTGTTCGCCCTCTTATGTCATGGTGGTCTGGTCTCCATTCTATGTCAATAGCATAAATCAGATTGAATCAATCCAACATTGCTTGTTTCGAAAAGTAGTGTGGATGCTAGGACTAGAGAGAGGTAAATATTATTTTGCTGATATAGAGTCAATGTTAAATATTTCTAGTCTACAAAAACGTAGAACTAATATTGACTCCATATATATGTTCGGCATACTAAATGGTAAAATCGGTGTTCCATCATTACTGGGACAAGTAAAATTCAATATTCCGACTCGTAGATTGAGAAACAGTGAAGTATTGTTCATCGATCAGCATAAAACAAACTATGGCCTTAATTCTCCAATGATCCGTATTTCTTGTATTGTTAACTCAAGACAAGATCTGGACTTTTTTGGTTTAAGTTTTCAACGATTTAAACGAGCACTAAATAAATAGTCCAGATCTTGTCTTGATGTCCTTAATGTTTGTTATGCTTCTTTTCTTTTTTTTATGTTTTGAACAATTCATTTATTTTAATATTTAAACCCTATAAATTGTATACATCGACAATGTCCGTTAATTAATAAATAAGGTAATGTATTCCCGTGAACTATTAAATAAATTAATTGAACTATGATACATCATTGGTTAACCGAATGCAGCGTATTTTGATTATCTGTTTCATGAAGGTAAGATGACCAGTCTTACGCTTTAGGTGCCAGTCTAGGAAGAATGAAATATTGCACGTTAAAAAAGCGTTTAAATCAATAGTTAATATCTACCCTGCTAGGAATCGAATCTTGGACCTTAAAAATTGATTAAAAAAAGGCGCCAAACACTACAGAACGAGGCGGACTTATCTTCACTTTATTTGTTTATAATTATTTGTTATAAATAAAATCATGGAATCAAAATATACGGTCAAATGTCCACCACGGCATTGTTAATTAGTTATATCGCTGAAACAACGCGAATGACAATTTTTTTTAATATTTTTTGTTGTTTTATTACCATAGACCAGCGACTTTACATTGCCTAAAAAAAATTGGCAACTCTGACAAAAGACAGTAATAATGGTCAAAAATTTAAAACACTAACTTAAAACGACAGAGTTATAAGCTGTCAAATGTATATTTTAGCTATTAAATTACCCTATATAATCGATCGAGCTTCATTCGTAATATTCCCGTTTATTAAAAACTTCATGTACAATTACAAAAACTAATTATAAAATTTCTGCTTTACAAAAATGTAACTTTTCCTCCACTTTTGGACTTTTGGAACTCCAAAAATTATATTTCCAACAATATCTAAAAAATGTTTTTGTGCGCCAGCACTTATTTCGTAAAATTTTTAATAGATCTAGCCAAAGATTGAATAGTGTACTAGAAATCCCTTATTGTAAATCCAGATTCGAGCAAAGACACTCATTTTTCATAGCTTTGAAACTGTTCAATGCATTTTATAAGGGTAATAATATAATAGAGATTAGTTATTTGAATTTGTTTAGATTTAAAAAAATTATGCAATTGTCTACGAGTAATGCAGATTTAAATGGAATCTTATTATAATGAATGACATACATTTATCATATTTTTATCATTTTCATTGAAACATTGTCTGTGTTCTTTCATAAGCAGGGAAGCTAAAATTCAAAAGATTAATTAGAATGAATATACTTGTTAATAAAAAGTAGCGTGAAAAATTCGAATACCCTGGCAACACTTGCGAAATATTCATTTTATTTTCTTATTTTTCGTTAATTTGGTTACTTACATGTATTTACTTGTTATTATTGTTCTAGTCATGCAATTCCATAATTTTTATTATGTATTTATATGTGTCTGTATATGTACTCGTACACATGTTTTTTTTTCTTCATATTCATGTTCAATGTACACGTTAAAGGCAATTTATGCCGTGAACATAGAATTAAGAATAGTCCTAAAAATCGAAATGTGATCCTATCCTGTTTCTTTTTTATCCTAGCAGTATTTTTGGGAGTTGCGTACTGAGCGACATCTACAAAGAAACTAATGGGTCAAAACGTAAAACTACTTTTTAAGAGTAGTGTAGTTGCCTTTTGTTTGATACGCGTATGCGGTTACTGGACTATTCTTAATTCTATTTTTTTGACATAAAACACAGTATTATACACTATTTATAGAAATTATATTAATATCTATAAAAAAAAATCCAGTTAGATTTTTAAATAGCTACACTTTGAAATTCTTTATTTTGAATTATCTGCAGAGTAGTCGAACACTTGCACAGGATTTTGGTTCTATTTCATACACAGAAATACATCTTTCATATTCGTGGACACAGACTACAAACATTAAAAAAAATAAAAAACAAAATTGTTTGTTAGTTGAAAGTATTTATTAATTTATTTGTGATATAAGGCAATAGAATTCGATTGCTTGTTTTTAACTTTTTCAGATATTTTCTTCGAGTACCCTAATTCGTCCCAAAATCTTTGATAAAACTTTCCAAATATTGTTGAGGCATTTGAAATCAAACCATCGCTCTTTACGCCCAACGTGGCTTCGAAGAATGATTTCATTTTCTCTAAGTATGAAGTGGTGAAATCATTTTTGTTAGATATTTTCAGCCGCGGCAAGGGTCGAGTATTTCCCTCAAATTGCGTATTGAAATAATTTTTCAATTTATAAAAGAGATATATTTTTTGTTTGCAGAATCGATCCCTGCATTTTGTTTGAACAGCAACTGACGTACTCTGTCCATGAATCAAATATGTAAAATAAATTAATATCAAATAATACTTTAATAATTTCATTTCGCACTTATTTTAAAACGTCACTAAATAATGAAGTGGTTTTGATTTTTTTTTTATTTTTTTCTTTATTTTCACTGTAATTTTGAACTTAAAACTGATGAATATGACACTTCGAGTATTCCTGTGTTTCAATATTAAATTTCAATTATTTGACCATTTCATAATTCGAACAAAATTTTAAAATATCACAAAAGCAAAAGTACTTTTTAAGAATACCTACCTACTGATTTGGCTCAAAAAATCCCTAACATATTCTTTTGTCTAGTACAGTGGTTGCTAACTATTTCTAAGTCAAAGATCACTTTTAATCCAAAAAAATATTGCGGTGCATCGAAATCAAATGGTTGGCAAACAAAGGAAAACACACGGACGGCTTTTATTACGAATTAAAAAGATAAAATAACAAATAAAATAAATAAAACAACTTTGTTTTTAACCACTAATTTTTATTTTTCACCAACCGGTTTCAAAGCAAACAAGCTTCTTCGTCGTTTGCTTTGAAACCGGTCGGTGAAAAATAAAAATTAGGGGTTAAAAACAAAGTTGTTTTTTTTATTTTATTATAATGAATAACCACAAAGTTAGTGCTTCAAATATAAACTTTATATAAGATAAAATAACAGTTTCAAAAATATGTATTTCAGAAAAGATAACAACATAAATTGTTAAACTGTAGCTAAAGCTAGCCTTGGCAAAATGCAATTTGTTTATGTTAAAATCAATTAATTAGACCGATTTCAGAAATATTCGATCAAATACTTAATATAGCTACCCTTATTCTTCGTCTGAACTCACACATTTTTTTTAAATATTACCTCCTCACTTCAGTGTTAAAAAGCAAACATTCATACTTAGCTTCCACAGAAATGCATTTTTTTTCTCAAATGTGTATTTAAAGGTCTCAATTTGATGAAATTTTCTTATTTGAATTATTACATTTTAGAGATTCTCACGTAATTAATTAACGTGTCCGGCTAGATCATATCTTGCCACTAATACACTTATTTGGATATCGTCTTGTCATTTGCCACATTCTTACTTAAAGAACCTATTTTAGTTTTTGCTTTTTCGCTGAATTATCTGCTTTTATCATTTTTTGCACTTGCAACTATCCTTCCGAGACTTGAAACTCTCAAAATTTGAGATGCTAGTATCGAAGTTTCGAGACCAGCAGTACGATTGTAAACGCTCTCTAAACGGTAAATAACACGTTTCTAGCACAAAATTTACATACTTATTAAAAAATATAAGTATGATTTACCATATGCCATAGTATAATAATGAATATGAAGTTAGATTTTTTTATTCTCAGTTCTATCGCAGGCGACACTAAGAATTCAGAAAAACACACTCGCCACGTCAAAACTGCCATTTTTCAATTAGACTGTGGTCAGTTCGGCACTGCTCGAATGTATACTAAAGCTGCGCAGCTTTTCTTCTAGCTCTATCGGGAGCGCGATGGCTGCTGGTTGCTAACCGAATTCACCATTTGTTGATTTAATAAAAAATAACTCTTATATTATTTTAGTTAGGCTATTTTGACCTATATGCTTGGTCAGATAGCGATAGTTTTGTATGTTTTGCATTCTGTCAAATATTTTTTTTTTAAATTAAAGAATTTAATAATGTGTTTTCTTTACTACATTCACTATTTTTTCATTCGAATTATCATTAGTATAAAATAGTCTCGATGTCTCGAAAAGCCTCAAAATTTCGAGACTCACGAGACTCAAATTTGTGTCGAGACTAGAACTCCTACTTGCAACAAGCTCGCGGTGCACCAGTTAAGAACCACTGGTCTAGTACGTAGATAGTTACGCATAGATGGCAGGGGCTTATCGTCAAAATAAGCGATTATGCACAGCTTACCATTATATTTGACTTTCGAAAATAATGTTTTTTAGTAACCATGTTTATGGAAAAATAAATATATGAATTGTTATTTATTGTAAATTACCACCACCGTTTATATCTTCCAATAAAAAAATACTATGAATTGCGCCCAGCGCTCAGCCCGTTCTCAGTGAACGATGAAATTAGCCGATTACCTCAGCTAATTTCTCCATACAAAAAAGTTTACTGTATTTTATATTGTTTACCCAAGTCAGCTTTTTCTTCAGAGTAATAATGCGTAACCTACATTATTAATCTGAGGCTTTTTCAGCACTCAAACAAGCTTGCAGGTTACAAATATTATTTGAAGATTCTCTATTTTGAACTAGTATTTCGGACATTATTTCCGAACTATTTTTCTTTAAAAGGACACCATTGACATATTTTGTATAACATGGGACATGTGGCGTTCGAAATGGCCGTTTTTGGAATTGTTCATTATAAAAGGAATCGGCCAGTGCTCAGTGTTGACATTTAAATCATAATGGAAATATCTACTGAATATCAATGTGGTATTTTTTAATAAAATTTTGTACGAGTATTGGTTTAAAATTGTGTAAAATAAAGCTACGTTTATCGCGTGGTTAATAATGATTGTTTTTTTAGTTGATTTTCACAGAACCACATAAAAAATACTCATTTTTAATTATATTACTTATATATGGGTACAAATTAGTGAATTTTTTTGTAGATTACCTATAAAATAAGTCACGGCTCGCCACTGATAGATATACTGTGTATTGTGTATATTTGTTTTAGATCTTTAATAAAGTGGTATGCTCGTCACATTGCATAGGATCCATGATTGTTTATTTTGAAAATGTTTTTTTTTTAAACGTCTACGTTTTAGTGAAATACACAAATATTGTAATATTACCGTTTTCAACCACTCGGAAATATTTTTGTAAGTAAATGTGAATCATTTTATGGAAGAGCGAGGATAGAACCTCAGATTTCTGATCTAGATTCGTCACATTTAATATGTAATGGCAAAAATTTTTGTCTCACGGTCAGGGATACGAGTATTACAGTAAACATCACATTTAAAAAAAAATATTCCACGTCAGCCCTGCCGCAAATTGAACCCGAGATCTCAGGGATGATACGCAAATGCTTTAGCTACTACACCATGAGGCGGTTTTGTCTCTATTTGATTTCTTTTTTCTGTATTTGATTGAGCCATTAACGATTTCCATTTTCAATGGGATGCTCATGTACAAAAATTGTGTAATAGACTTAGATCAATAGTTGGTAAAATGTATATATTGAAATATTATGTCCCTGAAAGTACTTTAAGAATAATTTATTTGTCACTTTCAGAATCAATTATAAGATACGCTTTAACATCATGGGCTTTTTAGTTCAGAACTTACAAAATTCAATGATCAAATTATTAATTGAAAAAATATTCTACTGTCAGCGACACGATATTCCAATATCCTTATCGTATTAATCTATAAATATTTTATCCGTTAGAGCTTTATTATGATCCAAGCTGGTTTCTGAGCATGCGTCTCTATCTGAATATAGAAATAAATTGGAGCATGTATATAATACTCGGTTCACTATTGTAGATGGATTAGCTCTCCCTAAATTCAATAATAAATGCGGGAAAAGAACACTAGAGTACTCTGTACCAAAAATGTATAATATGCTCTCATTAATTATAAAAAATCAAAAAAACTTATCTGGCTCAAGAGAAAGACGTCTGCTGAGAATCTGGCTTTTAGAACGCGGTTTTTTAGTTGGAATTTTTTAAATGTTTTTCTTTTTTATTTGGTCAATTTTTGATTTTGATTTTGATTTTTATTTTTTTATTTTCGATGTACATATTTTTATATTTTTATAAAATTTAAGAGATAAGGTTATGTATATATATTAGAACTTAACTATATGCACCTGCTGACGAACTGCATTTTTGCAGTTCAGCAGAACTTGATAATTTATAGGTTAATTTTTGTATGCTTTTGATAAATAAATAAATGAAATAAAAATATTTCAAATAAGTATTAAAGTCGCACAGTGCACTAAACTGTTATGTTTTAAACGTCTTCACGAAACCGTTTAATTTGTGAAACGGTAACTGTTATCGCTACTTTTATAAAAGAAAACGAAATTCTCATCTCTAGTTCGAATTTCAGAACTCTAATCCATGAGTCCGCAACATTAGCCACGGGACTACAACCCGATTCAATTTAGGATTCTGTTGGAAGATTTATCATAAACAAAGATATGATGTTTAGATGAAAATGTTTATTACTAATACCTATCTACGTCATTATCGTATAACCAACCGATTGAATTGCGTTTAATAATTGATTCGATAATTCGTCATTAAATCGGTTCGCTCCGACTCAAACAGCTGTAAGCGTGTATATTTGGGTAATTTGAAAAACGTGTTTGAATGATAAAATATTCACCCCATTGATCAATTAATGAAATAATAACGTGAATTCAAATGTGAGGAAAATCAACAGAAGAAAAAGGTAAATCTGATTTATCATCAGATTCTTGGTAATTAGTCTTAAACATTGCCAACGGTTCTAAAGCCAAATTATCAGATACTGGCAACTAATGAATTGAATTTTTTTGTTATAATCAATCAATATTAGATTGATAATAACAATAATTAACCAGATTAGTAAATATTACATGGTGAGTAAAGTGGCCACTTCAACCATCCAATGGTAGGACTTAAACCCTGTAAATGCCTAGACTTCCTTATTCCCTTCTTTAAAATGTTCCCACGGTTGGCTTAGCCATGTACTGCTTAATCACGCTTGCCTAATATACAAAGCATCAGGTTCACGACGTCCTGGACGTCCACTGCCGACTGTTCGTCGGCAGTTCATGTCAGAACTACGGGACGCGAACCTGATTAGGGGGGATGCACAGGACCTGGCAGCCGACAGAGATGCCTGGAGGATCTTCGTGGAGACCATATGTTTCAACTAGGGAGCGGACATGGAATGATGATGATGATGGTGATTGAAAATACAAGAGAGATATAAGTCAATTCTGACATAATTGTCAGTCCTCTTACTAGCCAATCTTTATACCTTTAAGAGCATCTAGCCGTAAAAACATTGCCACCATAGAAAATAAATTTAGTTATTGTATTTTTCCTTCTGTTTTACTATCTTCCTGAGTATAAGTATCAAGATGTATAAAAAACCGGGTTCGTAATACCTTAGTAGAAAAATACAGACGAAAGTTAAGCATACCGGCTTGGTAATTGTCAAAAGTCGTATAAAAATTATGTTTAAGCTAGCATTTTTTGCTTTAATCGGGATTTATTTGAGTTGAGAATTGTTTTGAAGTGGCCACTTTTTTATCACAGAAGCCTATATCAAATATGAATGAGAACTATCTCAAATATTAACGAAGTAAGCAACGCGGACTTAATTTTCGGTGACGTTCATTGGTTAGATTCGATCATAGGACGTCGAGATGATATGTCGATAGAACACACCGAGGTAGATAGAGGTTGTACAGAAGTTAAGTATACCATCTCAGTATGTACCGATGAAGATAGCCTTGGTGAGATGTACTGCGGCGACTTCAAATTTACTCTACTTTCCTTCAAAAGGTCAAAGTCTTTAGAAGTTTCATTACACATATTAAAAGTTATTTTTGAAATAGCGGTAACGACAACATGGCAATTGTAAATTAGTGTTGAAGTTGAGAATTTCATACTGCCTTGTTTATTTAAGAGCGAGATTACTATGGAGAACATTAAAGATGCGTTCTCGGTAACAGGAATTTTCACAGGCTCCGGCGTTTGACCTATATAAGTCGCTCTCAATAATAAATAGGGTCATTCTTTACTAACCCTTTCCGACGCAAATACAATAAGCCTTGGTACAAAGTTACGCTTAAGCCTAGCAATGGCAAACGGTAATTTTATTTACATGTAAGATTTAAAAATATATAATTTATTTGTACCTACATAGTAGGTACATGATATTTTTATTTTATTTTATTTGGGAAATCAGCAGTTCTGCATACATATTTATAGTAAACAAACAGATATAGTGTATAAACTCAGAACTAATAACAGATTTCCACAAATATACAAAAATAGTAAAGAAAATATTTTACATATTAAATAAATACATATAACTTTATACATATAAAAATGTTATTTTCATGTACTCGTAAATATTTTTTCATAATCAAAGAAATTTTCATTTTTTTTAAGAACAGTAAGTTATTGTAAATTGGGCGGAATTAGGACATATAATGTATATATACTATAAATTGCTATTTTTCTGTGGTTCTGTGTGATACAACAACTCTCATCTATGAAATCGACTCAAACGACGTAACTTCGTCATACATTATATTGTGTAGCTATATTATTCATTAATTTAACACATAACTTAAATAAAAGTTTATGAAAAATAGCACAATTAATTCAGTTAGTATTTGGTATTTTCATTACAATTGAAATGTCGACTGGTCGATTTGTTCTAGAAATGAATAATGCCAAAAACGGCCGCGTCGAGTGCCACATGTGTTGCGAGTCATATGTCAAAAGTATCATCTCAAAGAAAAATATTTAAAAAAAAAATGTTTGAAATACTGTTTTCCAAATCGAGAATCTTTAAAGAATTTGTGTAATCTGCAAGTTTACTCTAGGAGAAAAATATTGTCACAGGATTTTAAATGTTTAAAATATAGTACACTTAGTTGTATAAAGAAAAAAAGCGGGAGTAATCGGCTAGTTATTTGGCTCATTGCTGGCACTGGGAGGTTTTTATTAATATTTTTAATTATAGTTAATGAAAAATACAAATGGTGGCAATGATTTATAAAAAATAATAATTATTTGTTTGTTCTTCTGTAAATAAAGTTACCGTAAAACGTTATTATGGATACTCAAATACAATAGTAAGCTGCACATAATCGCTTCTATACACGGTTCGCCCCTGAGGCATAGTGGTAGAATACGGATGGATATCGTCCTTGTTACAGTAGTTCCATTAGGATGGTATTCCCATCCTTATTTTACCACTATGCCCAGGCGTAACTTTGTACAAGGTTTATTATAAGTAAGCCCCAATAATTATTTGACCGCTTCTATAACTGCTAGCGTAAAATCTTGCCAAAACGGTAGTCACGTTAAACCACGAACCGTCGAGGACTCATGCGACATCAGATCGGTGATACTTCATAAAGAACTCACACGAGAAGTACTATCTTACATGGTCAAGTTAGTGGAGGACATTGGTAAAATAAATCAAAGTAGGACACAAAATCCCGAGCACTCTTCTACGGGAACAGAAAGCCTGTTATACATTGTACAAAAGCACATCAATGCTGAGAAGTTCCTGATTGTCTCAAGACAGAAAAAAATCACTTTATGAGATATCAACTTTGTACATAATAAGCAAGGTGAATAACAAATGCAACTGTCATCTAAAAATTTTTTTTTTCATTAACCACAAGTGCGATATCTCGCAAACAGTGTTAGTTTTGTTTGGTTATGTTTGAACATTTTTTTTATTTTCTCGGTCCAGGCAGGTGAAAAATACAGTTCTGTTGACGCGTTCGAATACCATTCTTAAGGTCCTAGGTTCGATTCCTTGGAGGGTGAACGTGAAAACTAATTTATAGTGTTTTTGAACTGCAATATTTCATTGTTCCTGGACTGGAATCTGAAGCGTAAAACGGATCGTCTTACCCACGTTAATGAGTTAAAATAATAAATTCTTTCATAAAAATATAAGACTGGAAAAGAAATCATAAGCAATGTCCCAGAACTGTCTAATGAACAATATTTTTTCCCCATATATCTTAGACTTTTCCAAATGTGGCGCCGCTAGCATATATCCTTAGAACCCAACATCCCTTTATTTACAGTTTATTAATATTTTCTTATTTGTTTTCGTTCCTGGTCACTGGTCCTGTTTCCTCTCAAACGCATAACCTAATATCATATTCCTCACCCTTTCATGTGTACATACGAGTACTTTCATTATATTTAAATGTGCACGGAATTAACGGATTTTTTCAATTTCTATACTTCTTCATGGACCAGGTAATTTATCAACAATATTTTGACCAGCCATCAAACCTGGTAAAAAATAATATTTTCAGGCGTTCCCTAGTATGTAGGTGAAAAAATTCAGTTAGATGAATCTCACCGGCATAAATAAAGGTTTCAGCTCTTTAACTTCACAACCATCAACAGATGGAAGAATTGAAGGAGTATAGATATTCAAATATAGGCAGAATGGTGAATGTTACACAGTGTGTAAAGTGGCCACTTAAACCAGCCATTGATAGGTCATAAGCCCTGTAGATGCCTATACTTCTATATTACCTTCTCTTAAATGTTCTTCATCTCTGTTGTAATATGTTAATATAAACAGCTCCCCAGGGAGTTGAATCCAGTCCTTGTCTACAAAAATTTGGACAAACTCAAAATATTGTTGACATATGTATCTTTTGATACATATCATGTTTTTTTTTGGGACGAGTTTTTGACCAACTCGTCTTTTGACCAGCTGTTTTTTTTATTTCTTGGAAGATATTGTTTTTAGAAATAAGTCCACCAAAGTACTTATTCATTGTACTTGAAGATTTAAATAAATAAATAAAATATGCACCACTGAGTGCGGAGGAGTGAATAATAATGATGGTGTTATTATTTTACGTATTAAAAAAAATGTGCTTTAAATAACTTTTTATAAAAATTAAACAGAAATAACGTATTTTAACCAATACTTACCATATACAAAGCCGTAACAGATTCAGATAATTGAGCATTCTTATCCTTGAAGGACACTCGATAAGAAAGGGTTAATAAGTAACTCACCCCTACTTGGAGCCTTTTTCTCATTTCACACGTGTCGTTCAAATCTACACGTCACAGTAAAAGGGGGGTGAATTGATATTTATTTTATTTCTTTATATTTAAAAATAATAAACAGCGGCTAGTCTCAGGTGAAAATCCTGCAAAAGTAAATTTAGGAGAGATTAGTCGGCCTCGTGGTGTACTGGTTAGTGCGTTTGCCAACCAGTAAATAACTCATTTGAATTTTAAAAAATACATTTTTATTTTTATTTTATTGACATATACGACATAATTGCTGTTTACATAATATATATAATATGAACATATTTGTTTTTTTTTATTTTTTATAATACGTTTTAATTTATCCATGATTAAGAAACAAAAGTTTTAACAAAAAAATAAATAATACATTCAATAAAAACAATCGTAAAAATCAAATTAAACAATAAAATACTTTGCCGGTAGTGTCTTGATAATTTGATGTTCCACTGTGATTTGTTATAGATACGTATTGTTTTTCTTCTGATGATTGAGTGCATGTTGTATAGGGAAAATTATTCTAATGTTTCCTATATGTATTTGGGTTTCGTGTCGTTTAATTGATTTGTTTGTATTACTACGTTCTTCTTCCTTTCCGATGTGGGATCTGGAGCGTGCGGCCGCGGTCTCAATTTGGAACTAACACTGTATTCCTCCACTGCCATACTGGGAAATTAGAAAAAGGTGAATAAGAAATAAGAAAAAAATGATATTGATATGCGAAACTGAAGAAAGACTCAAGTCTTTATGAACAGTTTCGGGAAAGGGGTGGATGCTTTCATTGTACACTACGGAGGCCGCCTATATTATAAGACAATATAGACAACATCAAGGGTAGAATGCTGAATGTTACACCCCTTGTAATGTGGCCACTTAAACCAACTGAAGGCAGGTCAAAGGCCCTGTAAATGCTAGGATTCCATATTTCCTTTGCCGTAAGTTCTCTGTTGTAATATTATTTTGCCATAGAAATGTTTTTTTTTTACCTAATGAAAGTTTTTTCTTTTCCTATTCTAAAATTGCCTGCGTAATGGGGCGAAAGCGGACCCAATTCTTTATGGTCTTAGTGGGAAATTAAACTTGGCAAAGTATAGGAAGTCCGCTGCCAAATTTTCTCTATCGAAAGCTTTCTACACTCACGTCGGTTGTACTCCGAATGTTCATTTGGCAAAACCTTTTAAAATAGAACACTTTTTGCTTCGTTTGATCTACATTTGAATTTCAAACTCTGTTACGACTGTAACGACCGTTACTCTCGATAAATATAGGCCTCCGTATCGCAAACATAAATTTCCACATAATTTGATATTCGTAAATTTTTTTAAAATAAATAAAACATCTTTGTTTTCAAGAACTACGATAAAATAACTTTAAAATCATGTTTCTAGTGAAACTTTATTTGATAATGGATTAAAAATAAGTACAGTTGTATTTATTTCACATTTATGCTAATGGGCACTCGAGATAGAGTCATTGGTTTTCAATCGACTGCATACGTATGGGTGGTTAAAGAATGCTGTCACTCATCGAATTACGGAAGTCGCATACGATTCTAAAGACGAATGGGTCCAGCAAAAGGTCCCTGGCTCTTTTCGACAAAATGCACATCTTAAGTTTTGTGGTCAGTCAGACTTTGAAAATAAAACTGGTTAAATACATAAATAAATTATTTTCTGTTAAATAAAGGCATGGTCTATTTGTGGGTAAACATTTTATTTTTAATTGAAATAAAGGCTACTGGAGAATACAATAGATATCAATAAGGTAAAAAGTCAGCGCTGATATTACAACACAATTTTTTTTCACTAAAAGTATGAAAATTATAATAAAATTATATTCTTTTCATTAAAAAAAGAAGGTATTTAAATCTTTTTTTTATCCATATTTTCAACAAAAATTTAAATAATTCAAATAATTCAAATCTATAACTTTGTCTATATGAAATGCGTTGAACAGTTTTGGAGCTATGAAAAATGAGTGTCTTTGCCCGAGTCTAGATTTACAATTAGGGATTTTAAGTTAACTATTCAATCTTGGCGGCCTCCGTGGTGTAGTGGTCAAGACGCTTGACTCACGCACGGAAGGTTCCGGGTTCGATTCCCGGTGAGAACACAAAAACTAAAATGTGATTTTTCTCAAGCCTGGGTGCTCTGTGATGTAATTCACCACTGTAATTAGGCCTCCTGGCCTGTTGTGGTGCAAAAAAAAAATGAAAAAAAAAAAAATGTAAAAAAAAAATAATGTAAATGTAAATTGTATCTTTGACTAGATCTTTAATTTTTTTTAGGAAATAATTATTGGCGCATAAACACATATTTTAGACATTGCTGGCAATAGATTTTTTGTAGCTTCAAAAGTTTAACTTCCTGAAATAATTGGTTGGCGAGAAAACTTGAATTTTTGTGAAGTATAATTTTAATAATATTTTTTTGTATTGTTTCTAAAGGCTTAATATGATTATTATAGGCACCTCCTCATCCATTTATTCCATAAGAAAGAAAATACTGTACAAAAACATGTTGCTAGTGTTTGGATGAACATAACGAGTCAAACGTTTAAAAACATAGATCTTACATGAAAATGAAGATGCTATTAATGAAACGAAAATGAAAATGAAGATGCTATGAATGCTAATATGTTGTTAAATAATGAAAATAAATACATTGTTGACTAATTTGTCGTATTTTTTTTTGTAGTGTTATTTTTAAAAAACGAACTCAACTTATGTTAACACCCAATATGTGATCAGAAGTATCAGTTAAAGTTATCCACTTCCCGAAGACAATCCTTCCGGCTATAAAACGGGCAATCATCTTTTATGTGAGGTAATATATAAAATGGCCATAATATACGAGTATTTATGACCAAATTCGTACGCATACTTTAAGCTTAATCCAAAGAACGTATCTGGCTTGGTTAGATAAGCAAATTGTATCAGAAACTTACGATTTTATTCTATGAATTCTTGAACAGGTTCTGTTTAGAAATGTACACGTTGCAGAGGTGGAAAATGCGTCTAAAAAATTTAGATTCAGGGGAGAAAGGCTAAAGAAAGGCTCCAAATATATTCATCAAACTTCTTGAAAGTCTTGTGGACGTGATATGCAAATAATTTATTTTCTGTTAGATAGTTATAAAAGGGATATTTAAATAAATAGACAAATAAACTTTGTTTATTATATTTGAGTATCTTTTCCTTTGCAACTGAGGGGGAAAGATTTTTTTGTGATATTTTATTTTATTAGTTGATTCAGCGTACATACTTAATAAAAATATATATATATATATAAAAAATTCCAGTAAAATGACTACATAGTGCAGAGCCAATTCTACCACATAAACATAAACATAAATATAAACATAAACATAAATACAACCACAAACATAAATATAAAACATTAAACAAAATTAACATATTACAACAGAGATGAAGAACATTTAAGAGAAGGTAATATGGAAGTCTAGGCATCTACAGGGCTTATGACCTGTCAATGGCTGATTTAAGAGAGAAGAGAGAGTTTTAGAATTGAAGGAATATAGATGTTCAAATATGTGCAGAATGGTGAATGTTACACAGTGTGTAAAGTGGCCACTTAAACCAGCCATTGACAGGTCATAAGCCCTGTAGATCCCTAGACTTCCATATTACCTTATCTTAAATGTTCTTCATATCTGTTGTAATATGTTAATATTAAAAGCTTCCCAGGGAGTTGAATCCAGTCCTTGTCTACAAAAATTTGGACAAACTCAAAATATATTGTTGATAAAACAAAATTTTATCTTTGCAGCACTTATGGTGGTCTTAGCATATCCCGCCATCGCTCGAACAACGGTGAATGGATCCACCTGAAGTGGCTTGGAGAAGTGCGTTATTAGAGCTTTTCAGACGTTCCCATAGGCTCCAGGCTCTTTAGCGAAGTAGGGCAGCAAACGTGTTTACCCGTCCAGCTGTAAACATTTCGGAGGACTGCAGTACCTAGGTAGTCCGAATAAATGCCAGTGTGAATTATTATACGTGACCCTTAATTTATTCCATGCTGCTTGCGTACAATTGTTCCATAGTTCCAGCTATATACATTATATATTATAATATACTGTATACATTATAATTTGTAGATATTTGTTGATACTTGTTTACTTGAGTTTGTCCAAATGTTTTCGAAAATGACTGAGATCTCACCCTCGTAGGGATACCAAGATAAACCAATTACAGCAAGGATGGAGAATATTTTATAAAAGAGAATATAAAAAAGTCAAAGCATTTACAGAACTTATGACCTGTTATTGGCTAGCTTGAGTAGCCAAACCAGTTGAAGCATTTTACACGTTAAAACCAATGCAAAACCAGAGACATCTATATTTTTATAAAATATTAATGTTTGAATTAGAATACTATTGTGTTGCCCTTCTTTTATATTTAACTTTATTTTATTATTCAACCTTCCGCTTTGGGGTCTAATGGTAAGCGCGTTTGCCTACCACGTAAGACGTCCCAAGTTCAATTCGAAAACATTTTATGTAAATGTTTTTTTTTTAAATATGTTTATTTGAAAACGGGTTTCTTAGCTTTAATATTTCATATTTCCTGGACTGGTATCTTATGCGTAAAACTGATCATCTTACTGATACTTACTTACATCAAAAAATGACCAAGATACGCTGTGGGAATTCAAGTTTATCGGGAAATTAATTCCCACTTACAGCTGACCTACAAGCGTATTACGGACAGTGCAGAAACGAAATCACACATGTTTATTGTGTGTAAAAAATTGATTACCAAAACATTTAATTTGCGCATTGACAAACTGCTGATACGAACGGGTGTCGAATCGTTAAAAAACACAGAATTAGTACATGACCTCAAAATCTCAGCAGGAATTAAAATGACCACTGGGCAATATATAAGTGATAACACCCTCAGTTACAACATGAAGTATAGTTCAGTGCCCAGTTACTCTAAGAAAAACGTTTACGCTGTTACTCTCTCCGTTATTCTATTAATTCATCATCTAATAATACATATAAACCCTCAACGTCGCTCTGTTCTTAAACAGTTATCCTCCAACTGGGTAGGAGCTCCCATGCTTTACAATTTACATAAAATCCTACACTTTTATTAATTTACCAATGCAATAACCTATGCACCATTAGGTGCCAGAAAGGGAATTATGATCATGCATGTTGATGCATGATGTATGTTTAATATGTGCCCATGTTTACAAATTTTGTGTTTTTTAATTTGATATTTTTTTTGTGTTATATTTTCTCAATTTTTAAAATTGTTTAATTTTTTATTTATTTTATTATTTGGTTTTGCATTTTATGTTTTATTTTTATGTTATTTTGTAAACTTGCTAAGCTAGACTCTTTTTTGGCAAGTTCAACCTTAAGTGTTTCATTTTTCTACTGAATGTATTGTTTATTTATGCTAATAAAGGTTTTTTTTTTTTTTTTTTAAAAATGTAAGACAAAATTTATTTAGGTGAAAACCACAGAAAAATTATGGCTTTCCCTCCGCCTTGCCTAGAATTCTTAGGTCTGTCAACGAATACTCCAGTCTTGATTTCTTCGATAAAAAGTTATCTTATTTTATGTGACCACTAAATTAAATTAAACTGTTACCATCTCTTTCCCACTTCCATTCCCACCTAGTCCAATTTGGTTTCTTCTCTTCCTTAATCTACTATCTACACTAATATTATAAATGCAAAAGTTTGTTTGTCTGATTATTTGTGTTTCCTTTACGTGGTAACGGAGCAATTGATCAACGTGATTTTTTGCATAGGGACAGACGGAGATCTACGAAATGTTACAAGCCACCTTTCGTTTCAAAAAAAATATCACTCCCTCTGAAAAATTCCATTGGGAAAAAATTTTTCGACCAATCGCCGTGATTTAGATTTTCTTACAGAAAAATTTCACTACCTTGAGTGGAAAAATGAATTAGTATTAAAACAGAATAACCATTTAACATCGCCATAGACTAACGGACCGTCGTATTTTTTGTATAGCGATAGTTGGGGGACCGGCAATCGATACAAGCTACTTTTTATCTCGAAAAAACATATCTTTCAGGACAAAACTAATGAATGAACTAATTTCTCCCTAATACCGCACGAGGGAAGCCGCGAGTGAAATGTTGTATCTGGTTGTATCTATAATTATATTTATATCAATGGTTCTTTCTATATTCGGCCACGTGGTGTAATGGTCAGCGCGTTTGCCTACCATGCAAGAGGTCTCGGGTTCGATTCCCGACATGCTTAATATGAAATATTAATTTAAAACGGCGTTTTCACACAATAATATTTTAATGTTCCTAGATTGGTACCTGAAGCTAAGACTAATCATCTTACCTTCATGTCGCAAAAAAAATCAAGATACGCTGCAATTGGTGTACTAATGCAGTGCCTTAAGCACTATTAGATGCGGAAAGGGAATGATAATGATGTCTTTATTCTAATAACTTTTTTCACGATATAATATGGTGTCTATTTTTCTACATCGTGTTATGTATACAGTCTGTGTAAATGCCCACTGGGCGTACATATAAATAAATAAATACACATATTACTACCGTAGATACCTACAAATACATTGCAGTATTTTTTTTGTTAGACCATTGTTTCTCAAATATGTAAATAGCTCCCTAAGGACTGCAACCCAGTTCAATGCAGCTTAATGCCAAAAATCAACATTTTCGATAACACAAGTTCTAAAGGGGCCCATTGAAAAATGATTTTTTTGGCAATATGTAGTTTTATGTAAAACAATTTTATTAGGTATTTTTTTTTTTTTTTTTAAAAGAAATATTTGCATTCTTATGATTTATCCAAATATTTAATTTTGAGGGCCATTTTCAACGAGTTGTAAATAACTCACTATTAGAACATGGAAATCAAGTTGGGGTAGAGTGGGATTCGAACCACAGACCTTTGGTCCGTGAGTCCGAGACACTAGCCAAAGGACCACAACCCGATTTTATGCACGTTGATGTTATCTTCTATAAGCATGTGTCCTATCAACATGTAGGTTTTATTTATTTTTTTAACTGCTATGGTAAAGGTATATAATAGGATTATCATGTTAGTGTAATTATTTGTGTCCCGACAAAGAGACGGGTGCGTTATGAAACCGATAGACATGGAAAAGTCTTTAAAAGGTTATGTACAAATATTTACTAACATTTATCAAAAAGTTTGATTGAAAGAAAATACTTCATATATCAAATACTTAGATATTTATTTTGCATTGTGTCAATCAATTTCGGAGTATGGTATAATCGGATGGGGTGGTGCGAGTGACACAGTTTTAAGTAGTGTATTTGTTGCACAAAAATCCATAATTAAAAAATACCTAGAGTCCCGATACAGACATCTACTGAAGAAATATTCCACAAATCACAACTTATGACACCAAAGCAATTATCCCTAAAACAATACCCGCTTACAGATTCAAAAACTATTCTTACTCAAATTAAAGAAATAACCCCAACAATACAACACACACAAATAATACAATCGCTAGATCGTCAACACAAAGACAACCAAAACAATGATTACTAATAACACTTAAGGACAAAGATATTTTGAGTATCATGCAATTTAAATCTGTAACCAACTTCCACTGTCTATTAAAATAATTTGAAATGAGAAAACGTTCAAAAAGGCTATAAAAAACTGTTTGGTGGAGCTGGATAGAAGTAAAATGAATTGTTTCATTCGCCCAAACCAATATAGAATAAACTGCTCCAAAAATGTATAGTTTAGGTTATGTTTTGGTAATTTTATTATTCGTTTTATAATATTAGTAGTATAGGTGAACAAAAATTAAATATAAACTTAAATACGTAGTGTTTAAAATTTTATGAACATTTTATTAAGTATATCTGTAAATTATGTCTTCTTTGTTTATTTTCTTTGAAAAAAATGAATAAATCTATATTTTTTAATTTTGCCCCGTCGGCGTCGAGTAAATAAAATTATTAAATCTCACCCATATTAATAAAGTTTACAGTTTTTTCATTCAACAAAATTCAACAGATGGAAGAGTTGAGGAAATACGGATGCTTTAAACGCGGTTAAAATGCGATCTCTTAGACTAATGTGTGGGAAATCAATGTATGACAGGGTTACGAATTATGATATCAGGCGAGAGTGTAAATCTGAGTCAGGTATAATTGATAAGATTAAGAAAGGGTCTCCGAGATGGTTTGGTCATGCACAACAAATGGATGACAAAAGAATGGCAAAACAAGAATATTTGGCGAAAATGAACGGTAATGGGAGACAAAGACGACCAAGGAAGACGTGGCATGATCAGATAAACCAAAATCTTAAGTCTGGTCATGTCAAAAGCAGGCAGAACCGAAGGGCATGTATGATGAAATGTATGAATGTGGAAGAAGCTAGAAATGTATGCTAGGATAGACGTGTGTGGCGGTCTATTCTCTCTGCCTACCCTACGGGGAAATGGCGTGATGGTACTACTACCAGTAGAAAAGTAAAGGCGTGCAGTAGAAAATACGTGGAAACTTATCTTTCTCGTATTTACTTCAAATGAAAGTAAATTTTAATTTGTTTTTTTTTGTTGTTTTCAAATGTTGAGAAGCTCTGCGCTAGTTCTCTCCGCTGTTATCTCCGCTGGTCTCCAAGTTGGTAATGTCTATAAGGGTGGGTGTTGCATGCACCAAAATTGCACAGCGAGCTTTTACTTTGAGGAAACACGCGAAAATTGTATGCTTCTTTTATTACTATGTATCGCAATATCTGAAATAAACGAACATTAGAGTTAGCTGTGCATTTTCAGCATGAAGATTCTGTACTAAAGAACTACGCTCATTTTCAGTATGTGTTTAACACTTTGAGCACCAGCTAAGTACACATAGAATTTACCCTGTGCCCGGCCCATTTTTGTGAAATTTCATGCTTTGTAGATGTTTAAATGTAGGCAGAATGGTGAATGTTACACAGTGTGTAAAGTGGCCACTTAAACCAGCCATTGACAGGTCAAAGGCCCTGTAGATGCCTAGACTTCCATATTACCTTCCCTTAAATGTTCTTCATCTCTGTTCTAATATGTTAATTCTCATAATTAAGTAAATACATATTATTGGATGGCAGACCCTACTATTTCTCTGTATACATTTTTTATAGTTTCTATTTATAATCATTTAACCTGTACATCTGTTTGTATTCAAAATAAACAAAATGAATAAAAATAAAGCACTATTTCATTTTTATTGTTGTTTATATATTTGTTTAGGTCTAAAATAATGTGTTATATATGGTGGCGCAAAAGCCATCACCCTATAGGAAAATGCCATAACTTTTGCAGAATATTAGTTCTGCTTTGACATTTGTGAAGTTAACAGATACAAAATACACGTCAACAAGACATGAATCGCTATACTTCTCTAAGAACGCGGTTAATTTGTTTACATCTTTTTGTGGAATGATTCTTCGGTGGTGTTAAGCACTACGGTGTAAAGTTGCTTGCCTAGAAGTGTATGGGACAACATGAGATGCTGCCAGGTCCGGCCGCCCCGGAGCAGCCGTTCTGCTGAGAATATCCCGGCTGTGGCTGAAGATGTCGCAGAGGATCCCGGCGTATCGACCAGACAATACGCTACGTAATTGGACATCAATCGGCGGTCTTTACAGATAATTTTGGCATTAGAGAACATGTGGTTCTAACAGGATGGATTAACGGCGCATACTGCACGAGCCACAACCAATATTCTGAGGGCTGTATTTCCGGGTCACTCTTTAATCTCTTGTTTTAGTGATTTGCACTGGCCGGCAAGATCACCCGATTTCCGTTCCTGACTTTTTTGTGGGGTTTCTGGAAGTCAAGATTCTATGTTAACAAGTCTCAGACTCTTAAAGCCTTCAAAGAGAATATCCGTCAAGAATGTAAGAATCCGGCGCCGGAAGTTCGGAAAAGAGTGAAGGAAAATGCCATAAATTGAGCCCGTATGGTTATCAATTCTGGCGGCGGCCCCTTGGCCGATATCATTTTCTCGACTTAATGGAAAAAAAATTAAGATATCAAATAAACACAATCCAAAAACAGAAAAGAAAAATTTCATTCATAAATAAATTGCAGTCAAAGAACATCGGGTGACAAATTTTGCGCCATCTTGTATAAATAAATAAAATTATTAATTTTTTTACCCCCAAAGGGTTTTTACATAAACAAAGGTGATCTTGGTAGATGGTAAAAAGAAGAACAGATGAGAAGCAACTGTAAAAGAAATAAAAGAAAATTAATTAAAGTTAATTAAAAAAAAACATCTTGGTAAGAATAGCAATATATTACTAATTAAAAGTGGTTTAAAAATATAAAAACAAGCAGAGTGGAGCAGAGAAAAATAAAAAATAACAATATTTCACGTTATCGTAAAATATTCTGAAGAGCTCTTGTCCACATGAACTACATAACTAAGAACCCAATACTTAAGAAAATAAATCTTGTATATTGATAAAAAGCATCAACATCTTAAAGCGGGGTTCGAAGTATGCATCAAATCATGGTATTTTTTGCTGATATCTTTATATATATAATTCCTCTGTACGTGTGATGTCACCGTACTCCTACTAAACGGCTTAACCGATTTACGTGCGGTTTTCAGAGAAATATAGATTTTTGCGCTGCGCGTGTTTGTAGATATAAAAATCTTCAATCGAATATGTGAAAAAGAAGTTAAGAGCATAAATGTTTTATTCGTCGATCTACCAGGGTTGCATTCGAGGAGAATGCATTTGCGAAGAAATTTAAAGATATTGTTTTTTTGTATGTAAAAAAAGTTTGTTTTTGAATGTTTACAAACAGTATATATTTTTTGTGGACCTCAGTCAATTTCTTTCCTTAAATTCCTTATAATTTCTACCTATTTATATATTTTTATTGGGTTTTCGGTGACACTAAAATAACATTAAATTCAATACATTTGTAAAAATCGTATTCCTGCATAAGTACACCCCTTTTTTTGGTGAGACGACCGGAGTTTGACGTTTGCAAAAAGAATGCCATATTTGAAAAATGTTTATTATATGTTTTGGAATTCAACCGTAAACAAGTACCAACTTAAATTCAATATTTTTTTAATATTGACAATTTTTAGTTTTAGAATTTTATCACAAACAAATTTAGGTACCCACTTATCAATGAAAAGTATTTTGCCAACGTTTGGGCAAGACAACGTCTGTCGGGTCCGCTAGTATCATATATAAATTATATTTATAAATAAGTAGATGTTTTTTGTTTTAACGAGACATTTCCGCGTTACTCCGTGTTAAACTTTACTGAAATTCCCGAGGCACTATGGTGTCGCGTTTGTTGCGTGTTGTGGACCGGAATGGGGATTCCCCCGGAGCACGGGAATAATATGCGGCAACAGCAGCTCTAGAGAAATACTTTTTATTCTTTGGTTTGGTTCAGTCAAAACATATAAATGGACCGGGTTATGAAAAGGCCGCAAAACTGTTCTGCGTCTTTGTATTTCAACCAGCACCTCGAAGCCGGACTGACTGATTAGAATTAGATTAATTTGAGAGATAGGTCGCGGATGTTAATGAAGATTACTTATCGTCTGTGATATTCTAATGATTAATTTGATGAAATATTATTTTCTGTTTTATTTTACCTTATTTAATTAATATTATTTACATGTATGCACAACGCAAATCATACGGTAACTTCCTAATTAAATTGTTTTTTTAAAGGTCTATTTCCCTTTGGGAATATTCGAAAAATATCGAATAGACATCGATATACTCGTATATCGGGTATTTATATACATATATATATACCATGATATTTTCGAACCCTGCCCTATACTAAATTTATCTCAAATCCATCATCAAGAGTGTCTTGTATAACCATGAATAGAGCAAAGTGCCGAATATCCTCCTCGCAAAGGTGCTGACAATAACTATCCCCTAAGCTTTGAATCGCATCTACTAATGTTCTCAGATAAAGGGCATGTTTATACCAACCTCACGTCTCACTAATTACCTTTCCCATGGCCTTTACAGACTCATCCCTTAACCCTTAAACTACAACAAAGATTTCGAACATCTTGAGGCACAACTGGATTAGCTGTGACCCCATATTAATTTCCTATTCCTTTTACATAACGAGTAAATAATGACTACGCGTGTTTATATTAGTAATTCTAAATAACAATCTCACAGTCATTCGCTCTCTAATTTAGCATATGGCATCCACAAATTGCTTCCAAGCTTATCTGTTAGGACTATCCCGGGCCGGGATTGAAAAACAACCAACCAACGTTCGGAACATTTTATTTATTTATTTTAAAGAAACAAACAGTCGACAATCATATAATAATTTATTTTTTAATACAGTTTAAAGACAGACCAGCAAAGTTTCTAAATAAAAATCATACATATTATTAAATTGTGTTACAACAAAAGGATGTGTTTATGTGTATTTGTATGAGAGTAAGTGTAGATGTTTGTTTATGTGTATTAGTGAGGGAGTAAGTGTTCATCATTAAATAGTAAGTGGGATCGTATCGCAGCCAGAAATAATAAGTCTTAATTTATTTTTAAATAAATTAAGGGGCATGTAAAATATATCAATACATGAAAAAAAAAACATTTTAGTTAGAGCAAAAACGATAGAGGAAAGAGTGTTTTGCATAGTTAGTGCCTACAGACTGGCAGATGGAATACTTATTTCTTGTCATGCGAAAGAGGACATTAAGATTAATTTTGGAGAGTAGGTTAAAAGAGTATACTTTATTATTTAATAATTTAACATTTTGTGGGGATTTTATTAAAAACATATTATTTATGGCGGTGAAATTAATAAACTAACGATCCGGAGGCCTAAAGTAACCCCTGTAGAAGGCTCACTGGCTCAGCGTACCCGGTTTCTTGATATTAAAGTAGGAGGCATTGGTACCGTTTAGCCTAGTAATGAATTAAAATACTCAATTCTTCTTACCACAACAAGATACGAGTAGGTATCTGAAAGTTCAGATCAATATCAAGTACAATGCCGAGTGTTAGCACAAAAACTGCTAATAGTAAACTCTATTATGATATTTCATCTTAAAATATATGCCGAGCGTTACTGTAGGGAAGCAAGGAAACGTAGATATACGCATGATAGCGAAACTATTTTAAATATTCCATGGGTCACAGGCAAGCCTACATTGTAGCTGCATGGTTAATACCAAGTACTATCTTTATCACTGTACGGCAGGAATTCACAAATGGATTGTGGCCGCGGGCACACCTATTCAAGAATTCTCGGAACATTAAATATGGAATTACAATCCGAGAATGCAAGCCTTTTTGCCTAAAAGTATTTTCTACCCCGCAAAATAAATGGATAATTAGAGCAAGAACTTTCCGAGGAAGTCGGAAAGGTTTTAAAAGATTTTTCGAATTAAAAATCCGATACCGAAATAAACTAACAATATTAGATTGGCCCTTTTTCGGTTGATTGATTATTTTGAGAACGGATTATGAAAGTTGAAGCGTTCTCTTAATTACATATGTTTTAATTCATATGGTTTAATTGATTAAAATGATAACACCGTGATGCAATAACTACTATTTTCAATATTTACAGTACGTGTTATTTTGAATCGTGCAACATAATTTGTAGGTTACCTCCTTTTTTCATATGTCTTTTTTTTTGTCTAGTTATTTGATGTCAGTATTAATGATCAAGTTACGTAAATGCCAAAACCTTTGTTCTATATACTAAACAAAAACTCATTGTTTATTCCCACTTTGATGGATGATATTTTAATAAACTTTTTTTATAAATAATCCGTTACCCGTCAATTTTTTTTTGTTAAAAACTCATTAATCTATCGCAGCTGCTTTAAATTGAACTTGCTTTGTCCCTATTTAGATGTTTTTAATACAAAATTTTGTGACTTCAAAAAAGTTTTCCAGTGTGTAATTAATTTATGTAACTTTGTTACATGTTTGTGTGATATTAAGTTAATTTGAACGTAGTTATGCAGAAAGCAGCCAGACTATTATCTCAGTTTCATTTTTTATGGCTGGCTGCTTTCTGCATAACTACGTTCATTTCGAATTGGTCATCTTAATAAATAAAAAATATACACATTTTTTGAAAAAATTTAACTTGATGTATCTACCTACTATTTTTAAAATTTTATTATTTTTATATAATATCTTTGTTTTTCTTAATAATAAAAAAATAATATTAATTATAAAAAGTCAACAGATGAGGTCATTTTTCATGAAACCATTAGATTTTTTTACGAATTGAATCAATTTTTAATAATTTCAACATTTTGTTGTGTTTTTAATTCTCTCTGTTTTCATTTAAGCCTTAACCACTATGTATGAGTCAAAATGGCCAATATACAACTTATTTTTACAAACCATGCCGTTAAACTATGAGATATCGGTCTTGTGTTTTGTTATTCTCAGTTTATGTTGATACGTCAAACGAGGTGGATGTATTGCGACTGTATGTTTTATAGTTTCGGTAATAATAATGTTTATGGTCATATTTGACCCATATATAGTATCTATGTACAAAACTGTCTGGGTCATGTTGACCCGTATACACGGTTTTTCAGGGCCAGATAGTGAAACTTCAGAGAAACATTCCTCATGGTAAGCTTTAAAAAAATCCTAATAATTTTTTTCCAAAAGGTCATTTTAAAAAAATACATATATATGAACTAAAAATGGAGGAAAATTAGGATTTACTACAATTTAAGATCACATTTTTAAAAAAAATCCTTTTTGGAAAAACTTTATTAAGATTTTATTAGGAAAAATGTGATTGTACGTCGATATTTTTCTGTGATTTTGTATTGTGAAAATGGAAACTAGTCAAAGTGAACAAATTCATCACTGACTTGCTAAATAATAAATATAATGACAATGAATCTGAGCATTAATGCTTGTAAAACCCATTCAAAAGCATAATTAAATAAGAGAAATGTGCGTATAAGAGTGATTTTTCGCACAAATAGCCATGCCTTCATAGATGATTGAAAGAGTTATGGTTTTTATATATTTTTATAAAACATTGTTATAAAATCCAGACGCTTTCCGATGACATTACCCATATGGATGTTTGTTTTTAACAAAAGTCATCGCCATTCCACGATAAATGTATGCATTAATGATGCTGAAACATTGAGCCTGAATTATTTATAATATTTTTTACCTACCACGCATATTATGCATCTATCACGTAATGCGCTATACGATTAAAATACCTCATCACGAAAATGTATTTTGATTTTGAAAGCTTTTTAATTAACGATGATGAAGCATTTTACGCGTAGAAAATAATATTTTCCAAAAGTTCTGCAGGCGCTCTAAAAGCCTTGATCTTTATTTCAACCGGGAGAAAAATGAAAGCCCTATTTTTCCTTTTGGGGTTAATATTTTTGTGAATTTTTTTCAGTTTTCTTAAAAAATTTCAATATCTAAGCAGAGTTAGACTTAGTTGACAATTAATTAAAATTGACATGTAATTCTCTTGAAGTGGAAAAAATCTATTCGAAAGGATTATAGTCTTGGCCCTTTTTAAAGCTTGTAATCTGTCATTGGCTGTTTTAGTGATCACTTTATTTTTATTGTTTGGGAAAACAATAGCGTTACAAAATATATACAACATTATAATATGGAAGCATAAAATAAAGCCAATAAAGTGTCCCACAAAAAAAACAGTAAAATAATCCAGTGAAGCAAGGAAAGAAAACATTAAAAAATACAATAAATAATTGTGTACGTTTATGTTAGGATATATGGGTGTTAGGGTGAGTTTAATGTGTGGGTGTGTTATACACGGGTATAGATAAGAAATTGCGTGAATATATGAAAAAAGCGTAAGCAATCTTTGTTTTCAGAAATTACGCCTTACAACTAAGCCCGAATGTAATCTTATTTATAATTATGGTATAGTTTATAATTCTCTTTTATATTTCATTAGCACCCAATGTAAATTATTGAAATAAGGGATCAATATACACGATAAAATATTGTGTTTTGAAAAAACGATAAGACTTTGATATTTTTGAAGCGGTTTTTTAGCTTGTTTTGGTGTCATTTTTTTCAGGTAATCGGTTCGTCTCGATACCGGCTTTATTTTTGTTTTAAACCCAAATCGCCATGTGGGGCAAATATTCTTAACGATCTCAAACGATCCTCAGTTATGGAGAAACTTTTTTTTTTTTTAAGAAATTTCATTTTGAGAGTTGTGCAATTAAATTCTTAACAAAAATTGTAAATTTATCTGCAATTTATGGTGAATTGGTGACTGCATTAGTAAAATAAGTGTAGCGTATCTCGATCATTTGTTTCAGGAGGCAAGGTGGTCGAATCATCAATCTCACTCTTCGGGTACTAGTCCAGGGTCAGTAAAATATCGCAGTGTAAAACCTGCCAAGTACTTTACTACCAGGTGGACTTTTCTTCACTGGATTTCCTTTTTTAGGATTTTTACCCGAGAGTAGCCATCGAGTCGAAAGCACTCGTCCAGGGTTCTGGTTTTATTTCAGACTCAGAACTGAAGTTTTTATCTGCCCGGATACAGAACGTTCTTATTTATTTATTTGGATTTTATTTTGAAGAACTACATACACGAATCATAATATTTAAATCAAACACTGATTTGAGTCTGCATATTATTTTTCTAAAAAAAAGAATCGGACAGTTCCGCCTTATCAAGGCATTTTAAAACAATGAAAAAGATCAGTGCTACGGGAAATTAAATTTTTAAAATGTTTCCTTATCGGCAGTAAAAATTAGATTAGTTAATTTCTCGAAAATGTGTTAAAAAAATTTGAAAAATGAACTTCTTTGTACGTCACTATTTCTCTGAAATCAACCAATGATATAATGTTGTGACAGATATCCAATTACCGGGAAGCCAGCTCACCAATCAGGACAACTCACCAAAGAGAACTTGTGACGTCACAGGTGGAGAAATTCCAAAATCGAAAAAATTCCAAAAATCATTGCTCTGATACGATACACATTTTTTTACAAATTGGCATTGTTTGATGGTTTATTAGAAAACAGAAAAATAAATTTATAAAACCTCTGAACTTCCTCATTGTCCAATCGTTTGTATTAAAAAGATAAAATAAATAAATAAAGTACATCACGTTCAGCGTTTGATTAAATTATTAAGATTCCACCATTTTTACATATAGGCATTTATTAAGAACAACTTAATATGCCTCTCATAAATTCACAGAAATTGTTATTGAGAAAATATTCCGATGCCTTTCAACATACTCGTCAGAACAATTGTTCCAATACATAAAGGTGCTGGATATTTATTTTATTTATTTATTTATGCTTTATTAAGTTAGTTCATAACATCTTAAGAACTAATATAAACTTTTTTTATCAAAATTTCTCAATGACATTTTTTCAAATTAAACTTTAATATTTATTTTTTTTATATTTCCTTTATTTCTTCAGGTAATTCATTATACAGCTTCTATCCCTTGTACAAAGAGTTTTGAGATTCTGTTTTTTTCCTCATTGGTAATCATTGGTTAAATTTTATTATTGTTTCTATTTTATTCATCCCCTTAATTATTGCATGTATAAAAATTGCCACATTATATTTAATTTGTTGCTTTACTGTGAGCAAGCCAATTTCTTCGTGCATTCTTTCTACATTAGAATATATATTTCTTTTGAATATAATCCTCATTGCCTAATTTTGAAGAATTTGTATATTTTGAATTTCTCCTTCATTACATAAAAAAAGAATGGAAGAACAGTAATTTATGTGTGGACATATTGTTGTTTTATATATAAGAATACTACATTTTAAATCTATTACATTTCGTAATCTTTCCATAATTTTTTTTTTTTTTTGCTACATATTGAGTATGTTTTTTAAATTTTAAATATCTATCCAAGTAGACCCAAGATACTTTATTTTGTCCAAATAATTTACATTCAAATTATTAATATTGATATTTTAACCCTGGGGTATTATTTTTCTCCCAATATTCATATATTTTGTTTTTGATATATTTAATTTCAATTTATTTACTTTTAACCATTTTGATATATTTCCTAAATCGTAATTTATTTTATTTATCACTGTATCATAATTATCTCCTGATATGTAAACTAGTGTATCATGTGCAAAAAGTAGGATTTTACAATATTTTAGATATGAGACAACTGTACCTAAAATAAGCACTTACACACTTCTGGTCGAACAATAAGGAGAGGTCTCAGCAAAATGTCCGTACGAGGTTTTCTCAGAGCATGAATTATGTCATACCCAACACCCGTACGACTTTTTCTCAGAGACATCTCTCATTTATCGCACCGAGAGTGTTTAATATTTTGGAAGAGCGTATTAAGCTCTCACGGACAAAAAATATTTTCAAGAAGGTAGTTAAGGACTGAATTTTTCTTGGTGGGAGGGATTTGAGTAAGAATCTTTTTTTTAGTTTACTGTTTACCCTATTGATGTGCCATATCTATATAAATATATATTTTATAAATATTTTTTTTATGTTTCTGATCACTGAATAGATAATACACATATATCTGCGTTTCTGATCCTATATTTGTGGTGATATATTCATGTGTCTGTGTCAACTAATTGTTAGTCCCATCTCAACAAGACTTTTGGTACCATAGAGTTGGGACTTATGTCTCAAATAATGTACAATAAACTTATGTATGTAATATATTGAGTTTTTCTACTGACATTCCTTGGTGGAACTGCATTTTAATTATAATATAAAAAATACTTTATAGTTTTATTCCACTTTTATTTATAATTTTTTTATACATTTTTTACCAGTGACCGGGTTTCGTCGTGACCGACATCGTCAGACTGGCGGGAGACTAAACAAAATTCTATGTTATATACAAGTGCAAGCAGGGGTTGTAAATCATGATTTTACATAATTATGTAAATAAAAGAATTTTAATTAAAATCATTTAAGTATAAGGTAATAACAATTATAAGAATATAAGTTTTGTTTGAATGAACGTAAAGTTTATTACAAACTACATCAAATGTGTCTCGATATAAGATATCAAATTCAATTCTATGTAACTGGTTGGCAAGTAATGTATGTATATGAAATAAGTAAGTACTCACGTTGTCACGTATCGCGTACCATTTCTCCGTTTCCATTGTGACCCACGTTTTGCAGGCCACCGCGACGGCTTTCTTCGCTGCTGCAAATCCGTCTTCGTCCGGATGTTGATATATCGCAGCACTAGATTCCTCTTCTTGCACTCCTTGTTAAACCACAAATGTTGTGTAGCCATTTGTCGTTTATAACACAACTTTTTGTAGTCTCGTCGGATATACTGTACTAGAAATAAATAAATATGACGTTCTATCTTGTAAGGAAGGGAAGTTCTAATTAGTTTACAAAAATATTAAATGTTTCTTAAATTTGGGATAAACCTGCATATTACGCCATTGAAAATACTATTGAACTGATGTGAACTGCCAGACATGTTTGTAGTTCTAAAGCGAAATTTTCAATATAGCAAAACATACCAAAATATATGTAGCAAAACGCAATAAAAGATTTCAATAAAGGATTTGCAGCCAGACAAACCTACTCGTACGACGATCTTAAAAAAACGAAAATAAAAATATTTGCTGGCACATCACGTTCGTTTTCGGCACGTTGTTCAATAAAACAATCCCCTGTGGTCTTTTACAGAATAGAAACGAAAAAAATACTATGTGTTAGAAAAATATTCACAATAAATGAATATTTTATTATTTATTTATGTATTTGAATGCGTATTTTGTTAATTGTAATCATTGTGAGTATTGTGGATAGAAATATTAATAATCTACAGTTGAAATATTAATTTAGATAAATATAAGTTACTTCTCTAGTTGCAAAAACACGGCAAAAATATTTTTGAGAGGGGATTTTGGAAGTCTGGACAAATATTTGGACATACTCAAAACGTTTTTGATCTTTTTTTGGTATAAGAAGTATAAAGATTGAAAAATTGTTTTCAGGCGTTGCCTCGTAGGGGAATTGGTTCAGAATTATGAATCTCACCCACATGATAAGCTCTTTTACTTCACAGAAGTCAACAAAATGAAGAGTTGAGGAAATGTGGATGATTAAATTTATTATATCGCTGTTATTTTCAATTAATTAAGTTTTTTTAAATATTTTATTTTAACATAATGTATGCATCTTTTAATATATATAAATGGGTTTTTAGTAAAAAAAAAAAACAATCTCTTCTTTTGACCAGTCTGTTTTTTGGTTGACTGGAAGATATTGTTTTTGGCAATAAGTCCGCCAAAGTACTTATTCTTTGCACTTGAAGTTTTAAATAAATAAGTAAGTGAACATGAACAATAACTTAAACCTTTACAGATGTCAATGAAATTCCAGGCAACGCCTGAAAATACTATTCAGTTTTTATACCAGATAGTTTAATGAACAATATTTTGAGTATATTTGTATACAAGGCAGGATTTCATTCAATATCTCTAGGGTTTTTTGTGTCCGAGCTGGTGAAGAGTACAGTTCAGTGTGTGAAATAGAACCTGAACCCCGAACGAGTGTTTTTGAATCGATGGGTAAAAATCCTGAATAGATAATTGAGTTTTTGCCTATCATTCTTGAAGTCCTGGGTTCGGTATCAGGCAGACTTAATGTAAAATAATAATTTCAAGTTTGTTTAAATTCAATATTCAATCATTCCTGGACTGACACTTAAAGTATATACTGATACACTTTTTTTTCGCTACAACAGGCAGGAAGCCCAATTTTAGCAGTGAATTACAGCACAGAATACCTAGATTTGAGAAAAATCACGTCTAAATTGTTGAGTTATCACCGGGAATCGAACCCAGAACCTTTCGCGGGAGTCAAGCGTCTTAAGACGCTTGACACCCGCGACACCACGGAGGCCGCCTTACCTCCATGTAATAAATGAACTAAATACGCTGCATTTGATTAAACAATGCAGTGCCCTAATGATGATCTTTATATATATATATATATATAATTCCTCTGTACGTGTGAGGTCAGCATACTCCTCCTAAACGGCTTAACCGATTTACGTGCGGTTTTCAGAGAAATATAGATCTTTGCGCTGTGCGTGTTCGTAGATATTAAAGTCTTCAATCGAATATGTAAAAAATAAGTTAGGAGCATAAATGTTTTATTCGTCGATCTACCAGGGTTACGTTCGAGGATAATGCATTTGCAAAGAAATTTAAAGATATTAATTGTTTGTATGTAAAAAAAGTTTGTTTTTGAATGTTTACAAACAGCATTTGTTTTTTGTGGATCTCAGTCAGATTCTTTCCTTAAATTCCTTATAATTTCTACCCATTTATTTCTTTTTATTGGATTTTTGGTAACACTAAAATAATATTAACTTCAATACATTTTAAAAAATCGTATTCCTACTTACGTACACCCCTTTGTTGGTGAGACGACCGGAGTTTGACGTTTGAAAAAATAATGCCATATTTGAGAAAATATTCATTTTTTGTTTTGGAATTCAACCATAAACAAGTACCTAGGTACCTACTTGAATTCAAAATAAACTATTTTTAGTTTTGGAATTCAATCACTAACAAGTACCTAGGTACCTACCTATCAATTAAAAGAATTTTGCCAACGTTCGGTCAGGACAACGTCTGTCGGGTCCTCTAGTTATGTATAAGTTATTAAGGTTCAAATTTATTGCAACAGGGAGGGAAATTATTTAGGAACTAACTTAATAAGCATAAATAAATTCATGTGTTGACAATTTATCGATTTTCCATTGGAAAATTATATTGATAAATACCACATGAAGCATTTACAAAATGGCCAATGCGAGCCAAAGTAAATAAATCAACCTGTCTCTGTTTTAATGGATACTAACGCCTGAATATTTAATCATTTCAGAAATAAATGCTTGCCGTATTTCGTTTGATGGAGGTAGATTTTGTCGGACGTTTTTTTTCCAAATAAAAACGGCGGGAATAATTTTTACTTTCATTAATGGAACAAAACAAATCATATCCAAGACACACAAATACTGACGTAGAGATCAAAAGATTCTAGATCTCCTGCACAGGAGTGTTCTGAACGTTGTGAATGTAAAGATGCTTCGTTATTCTGAGCGACAAGACAAAGGACATAAAGCTTTCGTCGAATTTCAGAGATTGCGTATCTATTGGAAACATGTTAGAGAGAAAAAAAACGATTTAGAATATCTCAAACTGTATAGTGAAAACAAGAGGAAAAAACCCATAAAATTATAAGTATTTTAATTTTTATTAATAAAACATACAATACATATGGTACATATTGTACTCCCAGGAGTTATTTAAAAAAACTCATTTGGAACCGTAAATAAAAAGTAAACATTTTTGTTGACAATAAATAATATCATGCATAGTTCTTCTCTTCCAAGTCGGTCCCTCAATGCTGAGGATCGTGATCACCATGAACACTTCTGATTAGTCTGTTCCATTCCAGTCTGTCCTCAACCCGACGTACTGACTCATCAAATTTTAGCCCTGAAGCCACCTTTATTTGGTCAGTCCATATATATGGGATTCTACCCCGGCTTGTCCTACCTTCAACTCGGCCAGACATTATTGCCTTTTCTAGATTGTCTGACTCACGTCTAGCAATATGTCCAAAGAAAGACAGTATCCTTCTCAAACACACTACTGATAGACGAGTTGTAATATGTATTAATTATTATTATTATTGTATTTATTACATTAATAACTATTACCGATATAATATATCCGAGAACACGCACGATGTTTGCTCAGACACCCTTTTCATATATAGCTCCAAAAGTGTTCAACGTCTTGGATGAACATATTAAGTTCTCCAAAACAACGTCTGTATTTAAGATGAAGATCCATAATTGGATTTTATCAAGGTGTAGAGACCACTGTATAAGATTGCTTCAGGAATAAATATAAAATATCGATGCTGTCTTCATTATTATTCATATACGTATCTATGTTGATCATATTTAAATAAACTTTGATGCATAATTATTTGTAAATATATATTTTAAATTTATTATTGTGTTTATTAAATTACATATTTTACGATATATGTAAATGTGTTACTATTATTACTTCATTGTATTATTTTGTATTTATTTTTACTATCAATTAATTACCGAATCGAATTAAAAAATTACTTTAAATTATTAATAACATATTGCCATGTATTATTATATAACTTTTCTGCATTCCATTTTTTGACATGTATAAATGTTTATTGTATATTTTTTTCTTTTATTATTTTGTGTATTGTTTTGATTATTTTGTATATTGTTTAGTATGTCTATAAATGTTTTTGATTTATATATATAGAAGAGTCCCGATTTAACACGGAATTTTATAACAAGTCGGGACATAAAAAAAATTATTATTTTGCTCAATGATAAAATTGTGTATTTTTGCATTAAATAGATAAAAACTATTAAAAAGATTAAAGTATTATTTTTTAATTGTGACACTTTTGAATTTGCTATTCGACTTTTCAGGTTTTAGCTCATTCGGCAGTTTATTAAATTCGGAATGGCCAATATTTACCTTCTGCTGAACTTCGTTGAGCGAAACTTAGATCCATGAAGATTCCCTTAGTAACGCGTATTGTAGTTTTGAATATCATGATCAAATGTGTATGTGTCAAACAAATATTTGTAAAAAAACTTTCCAAGTCGTCCACTAAGGATACAGATAAACAAGTCATTTCGAAAACCCAGCAATTCACATAAAATGGAAAAAATTGTTTTTTTGCGGATTATTGTCAATTTGTGGTAGATCTGTGGGGGGCATAGTCCATAGATTGATGACACACACACGTGCTAAATGATTTCACCCAAAATATAAAGCAACGACTGCAAGAAACAACTCAGCGTTTTCTTTTGAATACCATACATATTCTGCAAGAGGAATAGTACATAAGACGTCCGTCCACATAAGGGCACCGTTTTGGAGTACATTAACTTTGTTTTCGCCATGAAGACATAAAGAACAAAGAAACGTGGCCTATAAAGTCAACCCAATCGAGTTAACCCAATCACTTATCCCAACCACTTCAACTCTCGCTTCACAACAAAATACCTTATATTTATTTGCCATGTAATAAATTTATTTATTTATTCAATTAAAGAGAATTAACTACACATAAATTGAGACATAAGTCCTAACTACGTGGGACTAAAAGTCCTATGTTGAGTTGGGACGAGCAATTAGTTGACACAGATACATGAGTATATTACCACAAATGTAGGATCAAAAACATAAAAAATAATTTTAAAAAGATATACCTGTATATATATGGCACATCAATATGGTAAATAGTAAAATCAAACATTCGGAAAATCATCATGGGGTTTCCTACTCAAATCCCTCCCACTAAGAAAAATTCAGTCCTTACTACCTTCTTGAAAATAATTTTTGTCCTTGAGAGCTTAATACGCTCTTCCAAAATATTAAACACTCTCGATGCGATAAATAAGAGATGCCTCTGAGCAAAAATCGTGCGCGTTTTGGGTATGACATAATTTGTGCTCTGGGAAAACTTCGTACGAATATTTTGCTGAGATCTCTCCTTATTGTTCGACCAGAAGTGTGTAAATGCTTCTTCTTAAATACACTGAAAACGTCAACCTCGTTTCTTTTTTTAATCCCTAACTGGGGTTGGAGCTCCTACGACTATGGAGCTCGTAATATGATCCTACGGATCAATATTTTTTTGTTCATAAGGTCAGTCCAGTCAGGCCTAGCCATTGAGTCGAAAACACTTGTCCAGGATTCTGATTCTCGCGAACAAAACTGTATTCTTTATATATTAAACATTTATTTCTGAGAAGGGATTATGGAAGTCTAGGCACTTACAGGGCTTATGACCTGTCATTAACTGGTTTAAGTGGTCACTTTACACACTGTGTAACATTCACCATTCTGTCCATGTTTAACTATCTACATTTCCTGAACTCTTCATATCTGGCTGAACCAATTCACCTACAAGGCAACGCCTGAAAACAATTTTCAAATTTTTATGCTTCTTCTTTTACTAGGTAGTTAATTCAACAATATTTTGAGTATGTCCAAATGCTAGCAGACTGGATGAATTACCTCTCTAGATATTTAAATTTGTTTCAATAGAGAGGGAAAACATTTTTGAGAAGATAATATGGAAGTCTAGGCATTTACAGGGCTTATGACCTGAAGATTCTGTTGCAACAATTTTAAATATGAATAACTCCCGGTTTAGTCAGTCTGCAAGCGTTTGGACATACTCAAAACATTGTTGAATTTATTTATGTTTTCAATTATACGTACTTTTTAGTCTACTTTCAAGCTTCAAACAAAAAGTATGAGCTCTCCTAGCGTTTTTCCTTGTAGGTGCACTTTCTATAATATATTTATGCTTTATGGCATAAACATTAGTAAAACTTCGTAGGTAGGGGTAGTAATACATAGATTGAACATAAAAAGTTACGTACCGAACGGAAATGGCTTGACAAGTTTGTCTCTTTTCTATGTTACAATTTCCTGCACTATCCATGCTGGCGTGTATCGGACTGGAAAAACTTTGAGCGGGAAACAACACGCCAAGGAAAAAAGAGAATGGGAAATGTCCGCCATATTGCATGGGTACACACACTTAGTGCAAGGAATATATTTCAATTCTACTGAACAGTTAATGTAAGAACAGCAAACTATTCTGCAGAATTGATATATTTCATTTGAAAGGGAATCGTTATGTAGTGAACGAGACTGAAAGATTAATTTACGAGAATGAAAATTGCGTGAAACATTATTAATTTGTTATGAGTCACGTTTTTCTCTCTGTTGGTTTGTTAATATCAATCAACTTACTTTTTGTTTGTCGATATTATCTCTTAAAATGCTGTGCCACAAAATTCCTTTACACGTGGTGATGTAACATCGTGTTACCTCAAGCAAACGACAGAATATTCTGAAGTTCAGACATTAGAAAAAAAAAGCATAGAGACATACTGTTTAATGACCTCTTTTTCGTGATTAACAAAAATTATAATAAAAATAATAAAACATCTTTATTCACCATATTATGATAAAATGTGATAAATACAAAAAATAAAACAAAGGTATATGTGGTTAAATGGTGGACTTATTGCCACTAGCAATTTCGTAGAGCCTGGTCAAACACAAATAAAAAATACAATATTCATAAAAAATCTTTAAAAAAAATTTAAAATAAATAAATAAAAAGACAAGAAAACACAAACAGTAAAAATATTATATTGTTATGGTGTATATTGCTTACATTGAATAAATTTTAATCTATTCCATTGCATCAAACATTCAATTATACTAAAGAAACAATCAGATCGTGGTCCCGTGGCTAGAGTCTCTGACTCAAATATTTAATTTTGAGGACCATTTTCAACGAGTTGTAAATAACTCACTTTAGAAAATGGGAATCAAGTTGGGGTAGAGTGGGATTCGAACAACGGGCCTTTGAGCCGTGAGTTCGAGACACTAGCCACGGGACCACAACCCGATCTAAATAAAATCCACCACATTTATATAAATTATACTTTCCAAATGTGAAAATGTCTATTTCAAGATTACAAAAATATTTTATTTTTTTTTGCCGTACACGGCATTTTTTCCATTTAAATCAATAAGCGAGATATGTCATTCTTGTATCCTATGTAGACTCATGTTACATCACAGCCAAATGAGAGTTATGAAGTAGGCGCTTATATAAATGCAAAAAAATCATTTGTTTCTAAATATTCGTTTTTATTTTGTAGTAGCATAACTTTGAGTGACAGATTCTTCTTTCTTTTTATTTTTATTTTTTATTTGAATTAAAACGTATTAAACATAATTTTATATAAAATTCCTAAGGAGTTTTTGTAAAAAACTCATTTAAGAACATGCAGATAACAATATTTATTTACAGACGTTTTTATATTTTAAACTATATAAACTATAACATTATTTACAAAAGCAGAATAAAAATTATGATACACTACAAATTAAAAGGGTATGAAAAAGTTTTAAAAAATTACAAAATAAACATAAAACAATGTATGGAAATGAATTGAAAATAATATATACATAAAACTATCTATAAAAGAAAAAATATTATTTTTAAAAATAAATAAATGAAATACTTCATGTATGTATATGAGAAAAAATTAAATCATTAGGTAGTAGATATTTTAAATAAAATTTCAATTAACAAATCAAAGTAAGGTAATAGATATTAGATATAAGAGAATTTAAAAAAAACATTTTACAAGATGTGAAAGCTCCATTATAGGAAGACTGTTTATTTTAATACTGAATGGTGAATATTATAAAGTGCGTAAAGTGGCCACTTAAACCAGCTAGTGAAAGGTCATAAGCTCTGTAAATGCCCACACTTCGATATTTCCTTTTCAAAAATGGCCTTTATCTCTGTTAAAATATTGATACCCTTAATATAAATTGAATACCAGAAACTTAAAAGGCTCTATGTGCCATGGACAAAAAAGGAAAGCAGACGGGAAATTAAAAATACACATAATAATTCAAAGAAAACATTATTTTATTTTTATGCCAAATCAACAAAAGAGCATATTTTAATGTAGTTTAGTAAAAAATATATAAAAAAGACATATTAAACTAAGTATAAAATCAAAAAAACAAATAATTTAAAAGAAAGTCTCATGTACCGTTGTTAGTTTCTTTTAAAAGGGCCAAAGTGCCCTGCTCTCTAAAGCAATAAAGGTGTTAGTGCCTTAGTGAGAATAAAGAAATAGGTACATCCACTGTTTCATCTATCTATAATAGTGATGTGACGACGATGAAAATTCCCATGGTATTTATAATTCAGTATAATTACTATTTAGCACCCAACATCGTGTATATCTAAAATTCTATTATAAAACTGTTTATGTTCTTCCGTGTGCAAGTAAGGTATTAGATTTTTGAGATCTTTTTTCTTATCTTCTGTTATTTTGCTCTTGCAATTCAGCATGGGTAAGAAATAATTATCTAAATCCGATAACTTTTTGTTCTTCTTCAATAATCTTACAATTTTCCAGGGCTCCATAGAGTTGTGGGTCTCTTTCATTTTGACAACGAAAGGATTATCACTTACGAATTTCAAGCGATGAGCCTTCGATATCTGCATTGTGGTAGTATTCAAAAATGTTTCGGCAGCCAATTTAAAATCCATGAAATCATGTGATGTCATTGAAATAACATTAAAAGGCTGCTTGTCACGAGTATTTTTCATCATATCAACAAGATCTGCAGGAACAATGGAATGTGTTACTCGTTTCCTTTTTTCGATTAAAGCAAAGTCCCTGTCGCAGCTAAGGAATGAATGCCCGCTCATTGAAAATTTATGCTCTATCGATGTAAAAACTTTTTTATACACAAGATATGCCCATAAAAATATCATCATTTTATTTTTATTTTGTCCACTACAATTGTCACTCCACATAATGAGATTCTCCTTTCTTATAAAATTATTAGAAAACATTTTGTAAATGCAGGATGCTATCGCATTTCCCCCTCTTCCTGTAATAGCTTCATGCCACATAAGCATATACCCATCACCGGTATTTTCGATATGCACACCCAAATTGAAATTTGATAATTGTCGCGAATAGTACATGGGCCCATGAGTTAAAGTTGGTGTCAGCAAAACTTGTTGCAAGTCCATGGCGGCAGTGCATATATTACTACTCGGCATCTGTGATTTTTTTATATCAAGTGACATCTGTTTTGTTGCTTTTTCTGCTTTTCGATGGTGTAATTCAAGTTGATTCTTCAGTATTGTTTTATTAGATGGATCGGCATTTATTTTAGCAACATAGAGGTCGCACGTTGCACATGTATCAGTTCGTTTCTGGCCAAATTTTAAATTCGGAAACTCCTTTCCAAAAATTTTAGAGTAGAACTTATATGTGACTTTTGACTCCGGAAAAGATATCTTAAATGCTTTAAACAAACGATGTATATTTAAATCTGGACTTAAGTATTCTTTCTCTGATCTCGCTCGACCATAATGACTTACAAGTCTGGGAAACATATTTACATGTTGTTTAATTTCATCCTCATCTTCGTCTGAATATTTTCGTTTTTTCTTATTGATGTTTCCTCTTGATTCCAAGTAGGTTGTATGTCCTTGTTTCTTTTTATCGAGTAGTACTTGAATCTTTTTTGGAGAAAGGGAAAAAATGTTCATGAACGTTGCTTTGCACACACCGACAACATTTCCCTTGCCATCTGCAAGCATATAATATGCGGTGCATTGTCGCCTACTTAGAGCAGGAGATTCATAGGTTCCATGCCTTCTTCTTTTAATTTCTGTCAAATGGATTAATCCCATCAGAAAAGAAGATTGCTTTTTATTGTTTTTTAACGCATAGAATTCCGTGAACAATGACATCTTTTGTTCGAAAGGTATTTCTTTGCAGTTATAGCTGCATTTGCAGATACACTAAAATAAAAAATGAAGTGAATGAAAGCAACATAGGTAATATAGGTACGCAACCGTGGGCGTATCTTAGGGACTTAGGGTCAATATCTATCACTCAGTAGAAACTAAACTAGAGGAACTAAATGTGGTGGAGTGTAATAATGATATAGTAATTTCTCCCGGTTGCAATCATTAGGGCGTAACTTATTTTCTGATATGCCGTTAACATAGTTATTTACACATTAATAATAATATTTACGAAAATATCCATGAAAATATAATTATTAAGGTTTAATTATCTTTAAACGAATTTGTAATAAAAAATAAATTTTTAAATTCTTTTTTTTGCTCTCCTAAAAACAAGTAAAAATAAAGTTTCACCCAAATACCTCTGACCGGGAGATTTAAAAAATTGAATTCAATACAAATACTCCATTTAAACTATGTCATGGTTGGCAGAAAATTACAGGTTGGCACATCCCTAGCGCATGATGAGTGACATTTTATCTAGTAGAGACAACCGGTGAAGATTTAAAACAATGTACAAACCTCTTGATTTGGGGGTCGTTTTGCAGGAATCAACTTTCTATTGGATGTAAAATATTCTTGTCCAGAATCTTTTAGCTTCTTTCGGGCCACTTGGGCACTTTTTTCCCCCTTTTTACGTCTTTTAACGCCACCACTATTCACAGAGACCGGTTCATTGTCAACCATTTTGATACAAATAGCATATGACTGGCGATGGCACTTAACACCTTTTAAAGGAAAACAGATGTTGGTACTTACAACCAACGCCATCTTTAGAATTTTTTATAAAATATTATTTGTACTACAATGGCATTTATACCCTTCTGTAGGACATTGGCCTTAGCACATACTATCCATTTCTTAAATAAAATCATTTTCGTTATTTATGGCACTTACACCCTTTTAAGTTTCTGGTATTCAATTTTCCATTTTGCAGTCATAATGGAGTTGAATGTACCAATAAACAATTTATTAAAAACAAGGGTTTTTGTTTTTTTTCTATTCTGATATAAAATTTATGGGAAAAATAAGTTTTTAACCACAGAATAATATTCAACCAGCGCAGTGCAGCACTCCGCACAGAGTTATACCGTATACTAGACATTTATTATAATATACAGCCATTTCATACACATACTCTACGACAATCCATGTTTTTTTTACATTTCCCTATTGATATCTCCTTTTTTAAACATATTTTTTACCTTACAAGTATTTTTTAAAAAAAAATATTTTGTTGCATTTTAGTAATTGAAATTTATTTTCAAGTCAGTAAAACATATTTTTCGATTTTCCGATGAAAATACATTCGGGGTAGGTTCCTATATTCTATTTCTACATTGGTAGCACTGGGAGCCGCCATCTTGAAAATTGTTTGTGTTCCTCTTAGTAAATTCTCTATCGACCTTTTCGCTTCCGGTAGAAATACGAGGTTGTCGTCTGTTAGACACGTGTGTCTGATAAATTAATAAAATCATCTCAAAATGGATAAAACCTTCGTTCGCGCTAGAGTAATCATGGTTCTGGGACGTACTGGATCCCAGGGACAGTGTACTCAGGTCAAAGTGGAGTTCATCGGAGAAACCAACCGACAGATCATCCGTAACGTCAAGGGACCTGTCAGGGAAGGAGATATCCTCACTCTTCTCGAATCTGAGCGTGAAGCCAGAAGACTAAGATAAATTTTAGGTGAGTTTCGCAAAACACAGCGCTTAATAAAATATTTGTTGATTGTTAGATCATTTGACAACCGTTTACTTGACGTTTCAATCTCAAGCGTGGTCCGTTGTCATATCACACATAAGTTGTACGTTTTACCCTAGTTTCGTGACTTAAGTCAATCTTATCCACCCCTTAACTTCTATAAATTACCTGTTGTCAATAAACTTTATAAAATAAAACCTGTGAACTGGTATAATTTATCGTGTCGTATTTGAGGTTAGATTTCCGGTCAGTTCTTTTTCGATGTTGATATCCTATCGTCAAAATGTCATTTTGGTTATCTCATGTCTCTTTTTGTTTCTATCAAAATATGAAGCAGGCAATGCAACAAGCATTTTTTCCATATCCTATCCTTCTAAATAACTTACTCTAATAAATGCATCTGAAAAAACCCCGTTTTGATTAATATACTGTAAAAAAGTACAAAATAAATAAAACCTCTATTTCCATAAAACTTTTTTATTGTTGGTCAGTATTGTATTCCCTTGCAATAATTCTGACAACTGCTTTTTAGAATGCCTTTGAACAAGACCTTTTAGTATTATTATAGTGGAACCGGGAATTTTAAGAACCTGGTTGTGGTCCCATGGTAGTATTGTGGTCTCACAGACCAAAGGTGCCAGGTTCTAATCCCACTTTACCACAACTGGATTTCCATTTTTTCAGCACAAGTTATTTACTACTTTTAGAAAATGGTATGAAAATTTAAATATTTTAGTAAGTAATAAGAACTAGTATTTCTCTTTTTTATTATTTTTTTATTTATTTATACAATGCTATTTTTGTTAAAAATCACCTCAAGGCTGCTGTACGATAAATATTGCATAGATGGTTATTTGTAAAATTATCTAAATTATGTAGAAATTCACACAATTTCATTCTAACCTTGCGTTAGACAGAATTAAGATCTATACTTCTTTAAAGTAATTTTTTATTTTGAGACAAATTCTTCTCTAGTGAATAATGTACTCTAAAATAGATAGTACAGGCAATTTAAAAAGATACTTTTGACATTTACACGCTCATGAAGTTCTGTAAATATTGATAGCTAAGTGTAAGAAACAGATGCCGTACTTTATTGTTGGAGTTGTCGCAATAGTGACGTATCCTTGAAAAACCTCACTATCGATCGACAATATCGAATTATATTGTAGAATTATTTAAAGAAGTTCGCAATACGATTAACTAAATTTAATTGATGATAATTTTGACGTCGACGTTATATAAATAAGGTCCAAGTATAAGTGAGGTATAAGCGCCAATCGAAAAAATAAAACATTATATCATGCGCAATGGTCGCTTGAAACGAGATATGTTCACAAAATAGTAACTTTACCTCTATTTTTCTCGCACTGTCCAGAAGTGTAAGAATAGGTAGTATTTTAAATAGCGAAATTATAATAAATGTAAGAATTTACAGCAGCGACGACAGTTCAGTGGAGAGTGATTGTAATGTGGATGAATGAGATTGAAAAACGTTATATAAAATATTTTTGTTTTAGAAAAGTGTGTTTTATTATTCTTATTTATGGTAACCAGCGCGGGTTATACGAGTCACTTTTTTATACTAGTCGCGTGTTACATATGGTTTATGTGATCCATACTACAATTCAGTATGTCAAAAGATGATACCTCCGCATTAATCTAAATAAAGCAATTATTACTTCAATTAAAATTGTATAAATCTATTTCTGTTACTACATTTGTCTTCATAAAATTATTGTAAGAGGCATATAATAACTTTTTCTCTTGTATTATTTTGTTTTACCTTGATTTATGTATTCCTGTTGAATAACCAAAGTAAACTGCTTTTATCAACAAAAAAAAAATAGTAGTATCAAGCTATTTAGTTGTGAAAATGAAAACCCGTTGCTATTCACCCTTTCTGACAGAAAATTATTTTTAATTGATAAATCTAAAGAAAAAGACTGCCACACAACTATTACAAGCTGTTAAAATTATCTTCTAATATATTTTACTTTTTGTACATAATGTTATTTGTACATTGGCGGGCTTATTGCCAAATGGCAAACAATAAAATAATAGTTTTGTTTTTATAATTCAAGTTACAAAACATATTCAATCGAAAATAAAGATTAAAAAGCTAAAGATATATAAAAATAGAAATAAACGTATTTGTTTATAAATTACCTTAAATCAAAACTATTACTCAAAGGAAAAAAGAGGAAAGTTTGTGATGATGCTTTGTTTGTGTTAAAGAATTTCATTATCCTATTAAAAATAAAACAATTTACCGTCTTTACTTATTTTTATCATTCTTTATTTTCGTTTTCTTTGTTTCAGGTTATCGATGCAGTTTGTGGAGTAATCACTACCAACTTAACATGTAAACATTCTCAATAAACACTCATTCAAAACCTAAAACCCCAGTTTTTTTTTTTTTTACTTAGGGTGAATCAATAATTAGTACCCCTTGATTTTACAAACTGTCATTATTTCTGTAAGACAAAATGGATGTAAAAAAAATATTTATTATTTATTTAGAAACAATACTAGCAATTCGCTGCCCTAGTTCTTGTATGTTCAATAAACCATTTTACAAGAGACATTTTTTTGTTTTTAAAGTGAAATCAGTATGTGGAGATTGGCACTCAAAAAATGCTGAAACTAGTATTTCATAACGGAAAAAAAACACTTTAGCTACATGGACGCGTAATAAGAACATTTTGGTCAAAATGATCTATTGAATATACAAGAACTAGAGCAGCATTTTGGTAACTACAAAACCTTGGTTTCTCCTTTTGATGCGTCTTCATAAATTAATGGTGAATATTGCGCAGTGTATAAAATGATCACTTTAACAAGCCAATGACAATAAGCCCTGTAAATGCCTAGATGTCCATATTCTTGTCTTGAAAAGGTCTACAGATTTTGTCAAAAATTTTATAATCTTCTCAGTTTGCTTGTATTTGACTCCTTTTACAGGTTGTTTCGAGTTCCAGTCACTCTAATAAATAAACTGGATTATGAACTCGAGGTTTGAACCCTTCTCTACCATTTCTTTATTTCCATTTTCTAATAGTGAGTTATTTACAGCTCGTAGAAAATTTTTGGGTAATTCATAAGAATGCAAAGATTTTTTTTTTTAAAGAATGTAAATGTACTAAACAAAATCCTTTACTCAATGTATTTTGTTGCTACGTGATATCTGCAGCCCTCCAGTTTGTTAAAATTTAGTGTTTATTTCATCTCTAAACTTTTTCACTCATTTCTTAATTTAACCTGATTTGGATACTGATTTATCGTGTAAATAAGAAGATAATCTTTGAAAAGAAATGAGTGGATTATTCTTTAAATTGAAATACTTGTTACTAAACTAGAGCTGTACGCCCGTGAAGTGATCCATTGCAAATAAATTCTTAAGAAACTAACTACTGGCTAGTTCCCTTCGCATGTTTTGTTTTGTTCACCCCTGACATTTTGGTCTGCGTAAATCTCATTTTAAAGTATATTAATTCATCATCCATTGTACTTCCTAAGTAATAAACTAATAAAGCACGGTAAGGTCTTCGTGGTCAACATGTCACTTTAAGTTCTAGATTTATTTCCTGGCTGAGTTTGAATTCTGTTCGCTTAGATTATACTAAAAATGAGGAGAAAATAACAGTAGACATATATTTACACCAACATGATTTATTTCATTTACATTTAAAACAGACAACAGTACTGAATAACATTTTTATTTATACATAAAACATGGTTTTGTGCAATAAGCAAACAGAAATTAATCTAGGCCATTGATTCTTCATTGCTTTTTTATTTTAGGATGCTGTGTCTCAACTCTCAACGTATATAAGCTATATCTGTAAATATGAAATGTATTTATGCAACACAAGTACTGACAACGAAAACTGTTGCATGTAGGTACTGAATTTTAAATTGTTCGGCAAAATTGTTTAAATATATTATAGGCTATAAGTTAACATACGCATGGCAAAGTATATCAAAATGTTAAGCAGATAACTTAGTAACACATAACATTAGTATAGTCTCTAATCCGAACAATTAAAAACCGAGCCTGGGGTACTGAATTTTAAGTTTTGCAAAATTATTTAAAGATATAGGCTACAAGTTATACGCATGGCAAAATATATCAAAATGTTAAGCAAATAACTTAGTAACAGCACATTAGTATAGTCTCTAATCCGAACAATTAAAATCGCGTCTGTTCGGGTTGACGATTTTTCAGATTATTGGCATCTTTAAAAATAAAATAAACTTTTTGCACATAATTTATCAATAAGATTTTTTCATTCCAAGGGTGATATACGCACGTTTGAAGGCATGGGAATATTATGTGTTATTTATCTATTTGATATAAAGAATCTGGATGTTTTTCTAACGAGTACCTTCTGCATGATTCTGACATGCTTTATTGCACAATTGAAGCAAAAGGATAATCTGGTGGAGTTCCACATTGCGTGAAGTATAGTTTGGAAGAAGTAACGTAACTAATTTGTCCATTATTACTTATCAAATCGATGCAATTTGAATGGCCAGGAGACGGCTTTAGTTAGTTCATTCCTGTGCCCTACATCCAGTGCTCATGGTTCAGTTTATAGTGGATTCGGATTACAGAGACAGTACTGTACATATACTTATGTATCGACATACATTTGGATTATTGAATTACAACAGACATGGACATTTGTCAAACTCAAAATATTGGATATTGACGGATGATATTTTACAGCACACAATGATAACAAGCACCAATAAATTAAGTTCCCAACAAAATGCTTATTGTAGAGATAATTCTATAACTTCAGATTAAGTGTAAGGGATCAAGGATGAATGCGAAATGCTGACCGTTATGTCATTTTAAAACTAACTGGCTTATCTTAATCTAATTGGTAACTTGAAAATATTAGATATCTACAAATTAAATGTTGCAGATTGTTTTGACTGACTTGGTAAATAAAATAGCTTGCTGAAATTTTGTTTCACTCAAAATATACCTACTATAAGTAATCCAATGTTTCTTATTTGCAATCCGTCTGCCAAACCTGGCAGAATGTTAGCTTTTTACTTATTTTCATTAAACGCCAAGATTTACAAGCTACTAAATAATATTATGGGCAATATCTCCTCAGGTAAGTTTAAATGCATATGATGGTACGACAGAGATAAGAATGGAAGAAATAAGAATTGCTGCCAAATATATGAAGAATGGAAAAGCGCAAGGTTTTGATAATGTTGCTACAGAATTTATAAAGGCGGGCGGTGAAATAATTTTTGTATGGCTGCACAAACTTTTCAACCGATGTTTAGAGGAGGAATACACTCCTCCAGACTGGAGAAGGGCTGTTGTTATGCCTCTATACAAGGGAAAAGGTTCAAGAGTAGAATGCGGAAATTATAGAGCAATCAGCCTTTTGAGCGCTGTTGGCAAAATGTATGGAAGAATACTGATTGATAGAGTAAGAAAAGTTACAAAGGATAGAGTGTGGGATATTCAGAGCGGTTTTATGAATGGAAGACGATGTATGGATCAAATATTTGCTTTACGAAACATGACAGAAAAATTTCTTGCTAAAAACCAAAAGCTTTTCTGCGCATTTGTCGATCTGCAAAAAGCGTTTGATAGAGTTGACAGAGAAAAATTATGGAAGGTGTTATCGGAGTACGGAGTAAGCGTAAATCTAACATGTGCTATTGCTTCTCTGTATAAAGACAGCACAGCATGTGTTAGGGTAAATGGATCATACACATCGTGGTTTGACATTCATAAAGGAGTGAAGCAGGGATGTGTTATGTCACCATGGCTGTTCAACGTGTATATCGATAACTGCATGAAAGAACTGAAAGACTTAAGAATGGGAGCAAAAATGGGTGATTTAAAAGTCAATTGTCTTTTGTATGCTGACGATGCTGTACTCCTTGCTAATAACAAAGAGGAACTGCAATTCTTGGTAACAAAGGTCTACGATGTATGCAAGAGAAGCGATTTGCTGATGAATGTCGATAAATCGAATGTGATGGTTTTTGAAAGAAATGAAAGTATGACTAAATGTGAAATCACTGTGAATGGAGTTATACTAAAACAAGTAGAGGAATTTGTGTATCTGGGAAGTATGTTCACTAGGGATGGAATGACTGAGAAAGATATTGAAAGGAGGGTGAGTGCCGGGAACAGAGTGAACGGTGCACTTAAATCGACCTTGGCAAATAAATGGTTGTCACAAGAGGCAAAATTGGCAGTTCACAACGGAGTCCTGGTCCCATCCCTGATGTATGGGAGCGAAGTATGGACTTGGAAAAACAGGGATGAAAGTAAGCTGAATGCTGTCGAAATGCGATCTCTCAGGCGAATGTGTGGTAAAACTATGTACGATAGATGCACAAATGTTGAGATCCGTACATTATGTAAGGCTGAGACAAGCATTATCGACAAAATCAAGAAAGGAGCTCTGCGCTGGTTTGGACATGTAGAACGAATGGACAGCGAGAGAACGGCTAAGAATATTTACAATGCGAATGTTGATGGATGCAGAAATAGAGGAAGACCGAGAAAGACATGGCATGACCAAATCCAACAAATACTTAAAGATGGACATGTCAAAAGTCGGAATAATCGGCGCGCGTGCATGAGAAGATGTATGAATGTAGAGGAAGCGAGATCTGTATGCAAAGATAGAGTGTTGTGGCGTTCTATCCTCTCTGCCTACCCTTACGGGGAAACGGCGTGATGGTTTGTTTGTTTTTGTTTATATCAATTTAAACTTTTACCTGCTATGAGTGAAAATCTCTAGCCTTTCAAGAACCAATGTATTTTTATAGCTATTTAATAAAGGTCCTCACAAAAATTGTGAGTTAATCTGGCTAGTAGAATTGATTTTCTACTCTTATTTTATCACAAAAGGAATGTAAGTGTGTTAGATAAAAAGTAATCTCTCCATCGGTGATATCAGTTTTATAATAAAGCTTTTTGTATTAATACCGTTATCCCTTTCGATGGAAGAGAAAGGTAGTCTCTTGAACCCATACTCGTGTAATTAACGATAAATAAAACTTGTAACAAGGTTTTTAGGCAACTTTTTTTTGCTATGTTCTGGAAGAAAAATACAGCACTCAAAGGAGTCCATATTTACTGTCATTTTGCAAATAAGTTTATTATTTATTTCCTAATAAAAATATAAAAAAATCTTTCTGTTAAAAATAGCAACAGACTAGACTAGATATAGAATATTTTTTCACTACAAGGTCTCAAAGAAAATTGCTGAGTTTTAAAATATATTTTTACATTCATACTTTACAATAGTTATGATTTTTATCACAATCTATGTATAGTAATTATTGTATATTCATATAGGTAATAAGTATTCATGTTTTCCAAAGAGAAGAATAAAATATAATATGTATATGTTATATTACATACATAGGTCATTAGCTCACTGTCTTTTGACTTATTGATTATTGCGTAATTTTTATTCAAAAGTCAAACGTAAATGTAAGGATATTGTCAGGAATTCTAACCACGAACAATACACATAAAATATTATATAGAAGGTATAATAGCACACAAAAACATAGTTTGAGATTAAAATACATATCGTATTCATAATTGTTAACTGTTCACTTTTTTCGTAAACATATTATTATGTATCCCATGCCGTTATTTGAAACCATATTGAGATAGCGCCGCTAAGTTCCTACTTTGTGTCACTTTTATGTTCTTCCATTGGCACCACTTCATTACATTTGGGTCATCCTAGCAGAAAATCCACAAATTTTTTGTCTGTGGATTTCATGTGTTTATGTTTTTCATAGAAAACTTCATTAGTGTGTTTTGTTTCATCAAAGTCACTACGTTTTCTTGAGCGAACATTAAAAAACAAAAAAGCGAACGGAAATGCCGAAAGTATTGTCCAAAAGACGTGCGGGAATACGGGAGTGCAACGATTTGTCGCCGACTGAGATCGCGGCCATTATACACGCGCCAGAGGTTCCAGAAATGGGACTTAACAAGCCGGCGTCCGAAAACCGCGGGAAAATGGCGGCGGATGACCCGCGTTTCGACGCACTTTCGAAGCAGGTCGCGGATCTTAGCAATACGGTAACGCGACTGCTCGAAAATACTAGCGCATTGAACCCGCCGCGTCTAAATTCACCAGCGCGACGCAGATCATCCGTTTCGCCTTTATCACGATCTAGTGTTTACCGTGCGCGCGTTTCACGATCCCGACGCAAATCTTCCGGCTCTCCACGATCACGTTCTCGTTCGAGGTCGCGATCGAGGATTTACGAGCGAGCGCGCACACCACGATCCGCGAGACGCGAGTCTCGCCATAAGCGGCAACTAACGCGGTCATCGCGTCCTAAATCGCGACCCGGGCAACGCGATTTGTCATTTTCGAGGCAGGGTACTCGCAGCCATGCACCGGTCAGCCGCGAAAGGGATGTTTCGGAGGCCGAAATGTCAGAGGAAGAATCGTGGTCTTCCTCACAACTCGAGGTGGCCCGAGGACACCCGACCCTCATTGTCGAGGAAATAGAAACGACCCTCGCTGAGCCGTCTATTCCGAGGGCGGACGAAATGAGAATCGCGAAGGGAGTTCGGCTCCAACACCTTAACACCCAGGACTGGAGTAACGTGCGCTTTGCTGACGTACAAAAAATGTACAACGCAAAGCCGCTTTATTCCGCCATGGAATTGAATGACGAGATGAGGTACCTGGCAAAAAGTGACTCCCTGACATCTCAAGATTCATTTTGCGCTGCCCTTTTGCATGCCATGGTGATGCAGGGAGAACATTTCGCAGCGGCTATGCAGGAGCTGGCGGTTGCGAATCCCAGCAAGCTCCAGGAATGCATCCATTCTCTGTTTGGCCCTAAATCTAACTACCAAAAATGTACTAAGGACCTAACCCAGATGGTATGTGGAAAAAGGGCAAGCGTCATCCAGCAGAGACGAGAAGCTGTCCTCAAATCCTTGGGAGACAGAAATATTCAGACGGCATTCCGGAGAATTCCTCCGAATGAGGAGTTTCTGTTTGAGCCAGTCGCGCTGTCCTCGGTCATCCAGAAAATGGGAGGCATGGACAAGTGCTTCCCCAAACCACGAGTCCACGAACCTATGCCTGGTCCATCCGGGGTAAGGACTCTGCCATCAAAGCCCTTTGTCCCTCGGGATAGTAACCGACGCCCTGTTAAACAATCGAATGTGGAGACACGGAGGTTTCGCGACACGAGACGACAGACAACCCTCAAAGCGGGACTCAAGAGGGAGGGAGCACGTCGGCATCAGTCGGATAGACGATGCTTCAGATGACTGTGTGATGTTTCGGGGGGTCAGCTTCAAAACCACCTAAGTCAGTGGGAGGAGTTAGACCCTCCACGGGTAATTCTGGAGGTCTTACGTGGGTACAGGATCCCCTTCGTCCGCAAACCCCCTTTAGTTTTTCCCGTCAACCTAAACCGAGACATCATCACAAAGCAATCAGAAATGATGACATGTCACATCTCAGAGATGCTGGACCACCAGATCCTGGAAAAGGTGAATCCTTCCCCATCATTTGTCTCCAGAATGTTCCTGGTACCCAAATCCGACGGGACTACAAGACCTGTCCTAAACCTGAAAGGTCTGAACGGATTTGTGGAACCAGGAGTGTTCAGCCTTATAAACGTTCGGCAGATCCCAGATTTCTTACAACCAAAAGACTGGATGGTAAAAATAGATCTATCGCAGGCATATTTTCACATTCCGGTAAACCCTTCTCACCGCAGGTTCCTGCGTTTAGTTTATCAGGGACAGTTGTACCAGATGACGTGCTTACCATTCGGCCTAAGCTCGGCACCAAAGATATTTGCGACAGTGACCAACTGGATAGCGCAGTGCTTCCGAGAAAAAGGGTTTCGAGTAGTCGTTTACCTGGACGACTTCTTTTTAGTGAATCAATGCCTGGAGACGCTGGGGAGGCAGGCGGAAGAATTTGTCTTGCACCTACAGACTTTAGGGTGGAAGCTTCAACTGCAGAAGTCAGTGCTTACTCCATGTCGTCAGGTAGATTTTTTAGGGATAACTTGGAATACCATTATAAACCAGAAGGTGCTACCCGAAGACAAATGTCTCAGGCTACGAAGATTCGGGGAATCACTGATTGCAAGAAGGACGTGGTCGTTGAAAGAATCCCAAAGCCTCCTAGGATTCTTAAACTTCGCCCATTTTGTGGTTCCACGAGGAAGATTGAACTGCAGGACCCTTCAACAGTGCAGCCACAGGCTGATCTACCAACGTCCGTTTCGCAGAGTTGTCATCCCTCAAGCAGCGATAGAAGAAATAAAGTGGTGGATGGTAAACGCGCAGAGAGGCAGCCCTATCCACATTCCAGGTTTCCAACACTTACTGACGACGGATGCATCAGACACAGGATGGGGAGCCATGCTAGACGACAAGTTACTTTGCGGGCTGTGGTCTCCTCACCAGAGGAACCTACATTGCAATGCGAAGGAAATGCTCGCCGTGCTGGCTGCCATGTCTCCACACGCGCTAGAGCTGTCAGACTCGGGTCTCCTGATCCAGTCCGACAACAAAACAGTGGTCTCCTATCTGCGCAACGAGGGCGGTACCAAGTCAAAGACGCTTCTGAATTTGACCCGCCAAATAATGGAGATAGCGGACCAGCACCACATCAGTCTGTCTGCTCATTATCTCCCGGGACGACTCAACGGCATCGCCGATCGTCTATCGCGCCAGCAAACACTTTCAGAATGGCATCTTCTCCCGGAAGCCACTTCCGCCATATTCAGAAAGTGGGGAGTTCCATCAATAGACCTGTTCGCCTCAGCGACATCACACGTCGTACAAGCGTACGCATCCTGGAATCAGAGCGACGGAAATGCGGTTTTCCACAACGCTTTCAGTCGCCAATGGAATTACAAACTGGCCTGGGTCTTCCCGCCACCGTGTCTCATTCCGCGAGTTCTAAGGCATCTGAACGAAGCTCAGGGAACCTACTTGATAGTGGCTCCCAGATGGCAGAAAGTGTTTTGGAGAGGAGATCTCAAGAGTCGAGCTCTGGATCCGCCTTTTCAGGTGCAGAACCTCGGCAAGGTTCTGATCGACACAGGGACGGGCAAGCCACCTCCCAACACAGACACATTAATCCTGGAAGTTTGGAAATGTGGGGGTGGCAGAACAGCCTCACAAATTGGTCACACCGTCAAAAGGAACTACTCCGAAACGCTTGGCGCAAGTCCACTTTAAAATCTTACGAAGCAGCTTGGAAACGATGGCACGCGTGGGCAACTAAACAAAGGATAAATCCTTATAAACCCAATGGCAGTCAGCTTGCTAGATTCCTTTGTGACTTACACTTGAAACTCAAACTAGCAGCTAGTACAATCCTTCTCCACAAGTCAGTGGTTTCTACATTCTGTAATCCACATTTAGAAGGCCGCCTTAGTTCCCACCCGTTGGTCAAGCGAATTCTAAAGTCAGTTCAATTAGCAAAACCAAAAGTTATTAGACCTCCTATATGGGATCCCCGAAAAGTCATCGCTTGGTTGAAATCAAATACTCCTCGGAAAATTACTCTGTTCGAAGCGAGTCGCAGAGCTTGTACTCTCCTCCTATTGGCTTCTGGGCGTCGGGTACATGACTTGACACTACTTCACTGCACCCGAGATAGAGTGATTTTTGATAACGAGGGCGTATCATTGTGGCCCATATTTGGCTCTAAGACTGACTCGGCTACACATCAGCAATCCGGTTGGAGATTGAAAAAAGCTGATTGCCAGAACATAGACCCGGTATTTTGGATAAGAAAGGTAATAGAGATGTCAGCGGATAGAAGAATATCCCTTGTTACAAAAGGTCCTCTTTTCATCTCTACATGCGGGAAGCCAAAACCCGCAACTAGAGCTATAATAGCCGGTTGGGTTAAATCCGTACTGAAAGATTCTGGGGTTTCATCTCCTCCCGGAAGTATTCGATCAGCAGTAGCATCTCTCAACTGGCTGCAAAACCATACACTGGATGATATCCTGACAAGGGGAAATTGGCAAAGTGCCAACACTTTCGCTAAATATTATTGCCGACAAGTGGTTAACTTCAATAGCTGTACATCATCTTCCATGGCACCATTATTTGAACCTTTACAAACTTAAGCCTAACATTCACATTAGTGTGTCTTACATTTGGTCACCAGGCGATAACAAACAAGTCTCAATATGGTTTCAAATAACGGCATGGGATACATAATAGAAAAGTTTTACCTACCATTAAAACTTATATTATGTGCCCAGCCTTATTTGAAACCAGGGCAATTTCTGCCTGTTGAGACTAATGAAGTTTTCTATGAAAAACATAAACACATGAAATCCACAGACAAAAAATTTGTGGATTTTCTGCTAGGATGACCCAAATGTAATGAAGTGGTGCCAATGGAAGAACATAAAAGTGACACAAAGTAGGAACTTAGCGGCGCTATCTCAATATGGTTTCAAATAAGGCTGGGCACATAATATAAGTTTTAATGGTAGGTAAAACTTTTCTATTGTCTCAACACTAAATATTTGTATAGTGTTCATCAATATTTTAATATTACTGTGATTTCATTAATAACATGTGCAATATGATACAAATACAATAATATTGTCATTAGATTTTAAAATCCTGTCATTAATTTTTATTGTCAGGTTTTTTTCATACTATACATTATTTAAATATTAAGTAGGTATGCATAGGTAATATAATAATATATGTTAGATAACAAACTAAAGTTCCAATCACATTTAGTAAGGTAATTTTATGTTGAGTAAAAGAAAATCAGAGGCAAAATAATATAATATATCTCTTGTTGAATTATTGAAAAAAAACATATGTTCAATGTTTCATATGCCAATATGCATAATTTTTATAGTATAAATGATTTTGATATGAATAAATAATTTTCTTCTTCATTTTCATTAAGGACATTTTAAAATTTCAACTTTTGTAAATATTATATCATCTTTAATCCTTCATTCATTAATAGTTTTTTTTTATCTCATGGACTCATAAAACATAACTTTTGCAAAGATTTATCAAGGTTTTGACATTTTTTTATATAGTATCATGAAATAAAACTTTGTTTTTCATATATGTAATACGAACAATGCTATAAACAAGAAAATGTTTTCAGAGGATGGGGTAAGTACAAATGTAGGTATAATTTTTCAAAGCATTAATTGGGTATTAACAATGGTGAATGAGTTTCAAATTTATAAAAATCAATAATTGTTTCCAAAGTTTTCTCTGCAAATTGTGTTTCAAAGCCCAGTCTTGATTATATATTTAAAACAAATACCTTAGACCATATTATAATAGGACCATGTATGGTAATATGAAGATATACAATTATGTAAATAAATAATTATTTCACAAAATATAATAACATTGTTACACATATTATTTATTGTACAATTGTCATCAGCATTACTTTACGGGTTAACTCCCAATACGTAATGACAGACTGTGAATCAAGAAGAATAACATTTCAAATGTGTCGTATGACAGTTGATAAATATACAAACACAACGTATATATCCACTTGCAGATTCACACATAGACATATCAATAACCATCTTCCGAAACATATGAAAGGAGATAGCTGCCTATATGTACGGAAAAATATGTCTATATTATGTGCAGGAGGCGTATTCAGCACGCGAGTCGCCATATTAATTGGTGAATTCTACTTGTACTTCCATGGCTTGTATATAAGTGCAAAATAACCTCATGTAAGTACAAGTACTTGATATATTTTGATTATCAAATTATAGTTCAAGATTCATAATGTAATGAGAATTATAACAGTTGCATGGACATTCTTTTTTCAACTTTTTGCACTTAGTCGTTTCGTTGCCTCCGCATATAATACCTAACTATGATGTGCTAAATACGTCGTAATATAAACATACATAATAATATTGTCCATTTCTTAAATTTATTTTAACAGTAGATAGTGAAGCCAACATTTAGTGAATATAAAGAATGTATATTTATGTTTAAAGTGCAATAGAAACAAGTGATACTAAATATCTTTATTAACTGTAGACAGACAAAGATTATTTATTGTCTTTAAGTATTAGAATCGCATTTAACGAATTCGTAAATAAGTTTTATTGTCGATAAAATACGCTGCTTTGATATAGATATCATAAAATTAATTACAGTAAATACTTTCTACAAAATATTTTCAATTTCAATAATTAAGTCTTACGTACATGAATCAGAGAATTTGATATAATTTTATTGAGTAATTAACAGCTCAATTATTCTCAATTAATATTGCACTAAATTCAGAAGATCCAAATAGCATTTGAATAAGAAGTCCACCATTCTTTTCTCCAAAATTAGGAGTCTCAATAAGTCACAGAAATCCATAAAAGCTAATTTATTCACACACTTATGGTATCTATATTATTACTCCACAATATTGTTGAACCATTACAATACCTTTCACAGATTTGATTTAGGGCCAGTTACATAAAAAAAGTTAAGTTAAATAATTGTTGCATTTTCGTCAAAATGAATAAAAGAGTTTGCATGAAAAAGTTAAATAAAACAACTTATTTAGTACATTTTGACAAACTTGCAACAATTATTTATTTTAGGCTTTTTTTATGCATCTGGCCCTTAGTGCTTCAAATAGGTACACAAACATACAGTACCCGGTAGTTAATAAAATACATCGGGCTTGAGAAAGAGACTGCCGACTTTATAGTGTCGTCCCCGTCGCACGAGTCTGGTACATGTATAAATGACAAAGCCGAACTTAGCCGATTAGGCCGGCGGTCTCCTTAAGCCCGATGCACCTTATTTAATGCCGGGTATTGTAATCATATTTAGATTTAGGCTCATCAAATGAACCATATCAAAACCAAACATATCCTTCCATTCAACTGCACAAAACAATTTTTAACAACACACCATTCATCAACACTCATTTCATTTTAATCATTTTTCTAACCCAATCTGTTGTTTTATAATTTCATTATAAATATACAATGGACATACATAACAATTTTCTAAAATATAAGAGCACTGTTCTTATTTTTCATCAGTATAACCACTAAAATATCAAATAGGTAAATTCATATTGATGTTTTACACATAGAAATCTAACATTATTATCTTCATTCATTGTAACGTGTAATAATTATTATTATCAAAGTATATGAATCTATGTACTTCGGATATCTAATTTTGGGAGCTATGTATATGAATAGGACGGTAATTATAAATTGATATTGTGCGAAGTATGAATGAATTACAAATATTTTAAAAACGGCTATTGGAAAGTTGAATATTTTAATATCTTTTAAATTTATTAAAAATATGAAATGATCGTTATAGAAAAAAAAATATTGGTAATGAAATACACATTTTGTTCATCATAAAAATAAATATTTGATTATTTTTAATTGATAACGCCATCAGAATATAACAGACTTTCTTTTATCGAGATATGTAAACAATATTTATACATAATTATACTAATTGTAAATTTTCAGAAACAATTGCTTTAAAATACATTTCAAAAAGTTTAAACCATAAAATATATCCACATTTAATTAGAAATTATGGACTTTTGTCAGTTCTATTTTGTGTTTAAATTGGGTGTATAATAAATATGCCTAAAGCAATAAAAATAATGCTTTGAAAATATACTAAATTGCCTTTCAATTGAGCTATTTCTGAATTACTCTCAATGTGGATCTACCTAGTTCTCATCATCATCATCATTACCAGTGACGCAACATAATCCTTCCCTTCCATCCGGCCTTATACAGAACAAGAGAGTCTCAGCTGTTGTTACTTCGTGATCAACTATTCCATGGAATTCCTTAAGTTCTTCTCCCGGGAACCATGCCTTCTCATTGTCATCGATTATACATATTCCAAAGTATCTGTAAACAATATATTTGAAACTGTATGTTGTTTGACAATCAAGAACAATTACCATATTTTCAATACTTAACTTTTTTATATCATTTATTTATTATACGACACAAGTGCCTTTTACAATATAATGAGTTAGTTAGATATACAAAAATTTAAAAAACAATATTAATACAAGGGTATAAAAAGAAAAAGAAAAATTACAAGAAAAACATATTATTTATGTATGTATGTTAGCATACAAAAGATATAAAAAAGTCGGTATATTATGAATATAAAATGAGTTAACACCAGATCATTGGCCTAAGTAGCTTTTGCAAATAATTTATTAATCGTTACTATTGAAGACCATAAAATATTTATGGAGAGATGATTTGAATTCACAGAGACTAGAGTTAAAAATGTCAATATGAGAGATACATTAATTTCCTAGTCTGTGTATATGCGGTATGGGTGAGTGACAAAAATATTAATAACTTATTCGATTTATCCGTCACATAGAATATTTCAAATTTAAGATATCAAAATGAAACAGTAAAAATGAACTGTAGATTTTTTAAGTTGATGTTTTATCATCATTTTGCTGTTTTGCCAATATATTTTTTTAATAGATGTAGGCATATCACAGACTGAAAAATATTATATTACAATAGTACTAAAACAATAACTTAAACTAATATTTCGTATCAACTTTAAAGCGAACGGAGTTAAAATTATAAACCTAGAACACAAATGCATGAGGCAATAATAATTGTCTCATTAATTTCTTCGTGGGTTGCTGATTACCATAGGCAATTTTTTAGGATAGGAATAGGAATAACCCGCTATATATTCTAAAGCAAATAAACTTAACCCTTTCTTTCTCATACTTCGCAGGCCGAAGGTTGGGTGTGGCTGTTCTAGAGGCTTATCAGCTGGTGGAAAAGAGAGGGTATGAAAGGAAGTAAAGAAAAAAACACCCAGAACCAGTTAAGATTTTTTTTTCTTGCAACTGGAATAGAACCCTCAACGAAAGTTTCACAGTTGTCTTTCTGATTAATTGCACCACAGTGCCCGTATTTGTAATGATGAATTTCATTTGTTACTGTTTTCCAATTCAATACAATTACAAAAATTATTCATTTTCATTCACCTGCAAATAGCGACTGCTGGAATCCACAACACTGATGCCAAAATGAGTAAGGAGATGAGCAGTACAGCCCATAGGGGCCAGGGTCGCCTCTCTGACTGTCCTGTGGAACTAACCCAGGCCTGGTACCCCGAGCCTTCGCTGGCTATCTCCACAAAGGACGCTACCAAGATACTCAGCATGGCTAGAGGAGACAGATATTTCCAACAGATCAGCCAGTAAAGTCCAGGCCGCTGACCTGTCATCAACTCGATGTCATCAGCAAATCTAAAAACATATACAAAGGTGTATATTACCAGAATCATTTTTTAAAATGGTGCGTGGGTACAACGTTCATAGATGGATGACACATAAACCTGCCAAACTATTTTACCTGTAATCTCTCTAGAATACAGGTAAAATAACAACTAAAAAAAGCAACTTTGCATTTTCTTTTTAACATAATGCGTTGTATTGTGCAACACTTACATTACACACAGGAAGTTAATTCTCAATTACAATATTCGATAAAAAAATCCTGTGCTACATTTTGGAGTACATCAATTTCATCCACGCCACAGAGACATCAAGAACAATGGAACACGACCTTTAAAAGGGCCAAAAAGCGTGGTAACATAAATCAATTCCAGTACAGTCTAGTGCAGTTTAATTCAGTAATAGCTGTTATTCAAGCTGTACCTATATTTTACAAATGTTTATCATAAATTGTGAAACAATTTTTAAATGCAGCCGTGGTAATAGTTAAATGGGTTTATAATCAAACTTTTACACAAATCCCTTTATCAAATTATATGTTATTTTATTTTGACAATACCAGAAATATATTTTTTTGTAAAATATGTTTCATGTACCTACATAATTAGAATCTACAAAAACTAGGTAGGTATACTAATATACTCTGAAATTGAACTTTGTATAATTATTTACTTAATACTTTACCAAATAATTCCTAATTTTTATTTGTCAAATAATTGTTTCATCATCATCATCATCATTATCTTTCAGCACCTAATGGTGCATAAGGCATTACATCGGTACACCAATCGCAGCGTATCTTGATTAATTTTGTTACATAAGGGTAAGATTACGCTTACGCTTCAGATACCAGTCCAATGACTATGAAATATTCTAGTGTGAAAACACCTGTTTAAATAAATATCTCATATCAACCATGTCAGGAATCGAACCTGAGACCTCTTGCATGGTAGCCTAACGCGCTGACCAATACACCAAGAGGCCGAAATTTTTTACAATGTTTACAATTACAATTATAAAGTCCTGTATTTTAAAAAATATTACATATTTTTACTCTCGTGTTTCTTATTTTTGTAGCTATTATGTTTCTCTTTTTAAACTCTAATTTTATGGTAAGTTGAACAAATTCATGGTTCTTAAAGTGAAAAACTATGTATATAAACTTACCTCTTCAATCCGTATACGTATGAAACCCCAATACACTCGAAGAAAGCGATGATCAGAAGGGGAAAATTGCCGCTGTACATATCAAACAAGAGGAATACGTAACTTCCAGCACCGTGGGCGAAACCCATGGATAAGAGACAACAAGCTAAACAAATCCCTCCTGTCAAATACTCCTTCCTCAGGTTTGGAAATAGTTTCATATCCACGATAGATGTTACAACTCCTTCCAGCGTTCCGAACTGCGAGTCGATTCCCAAGGTGAAGAGCATTAGAAAGAACAGCACAGACCAGAATTGGGCCCCAGGAAATTGGTTAATAGCCTCCGTAAAGATAATGAATGCGAGACCGGTACCTGCGGCTGACTAAAACCAGAAAAAATAATGTAAAACAATATGATATTATGTTTCATTAATACAATTTACCATGAAAAGAACAAATATTGAAAATAATTTATATTTCTCAAAGAGTAATAACCTAATAGAGTCGCCCATATGGAGAAAACCCATTCTATTTGTAATTAAGTAAAATAAAATATTTGTACACAAAATGGTTACTGGATTTGGGTAGAGAAAAATCGTAAAACTTACTAAAAAACATTCTAAAATAATAAATGGTATATTTAAATATTGTATTACTTTATAATAAATTAACTAGTAGGTAGTCATGTTATTGTTTATTTTTGCATAAAAATGTCTGCCTTAAAACAGGTTGTACCTAGTTAGGCAGACTAGACATAATCCAGAGAAATCTATTACCTAAGTATGTATGTGGTAGATAAAGAAATTGTAATTTTTGGTAATAAACCCTAATTATTATTATGATTATTGACCATGAAGTTAGCTTCAGGTTACAGCAATACAACATGGCCGTAGGTACCGGGATGGTAATAGGGAAATATGATTTTTTTTAACAGTTTTAAAGCTATAAGGGTATATGAAATACTGTCCAGTAAAAACATAATTTTTCTGCACTTATTAAAACAAAAAAAATATTTTTAAATTTTTAATTCCCGCAAAAACGGTCATTGCATTGGCCACACTCCTAATACGTCACAATTCATGTTCATTTTCAACTTTGTTCCAGACCATTTAAGTTTTTTTAGAAAATCGGGACAAATCTTGACGTCACAACTATCAATGCCAAACATGTTGGGTTTTTTTAGTGACATATTTCTTTATATTTTCTTTTTTAAAGTTATTTATGAAAACATTTCTCCACAATATCCATATTGATTTTGAAAATACAATTAATTATTATAAACTCGTTTTATATATTTTAATCCGTATTTGTAGTACGTGAAATTTCCCAATTGCAACCGAAACCATCCATTACACGTTTGTTGTTAAACCAAACTAAAACCAAACCGAGAATTTAGAATGCTTTTGTTCTATGCAATAGAGCTTAAGGGCTTCTATAGAGATTTACTACTCGGAGATATTTATGCATATTGGTTAATGAAAAGTTTCAGTGCTTTAGGGTGGAAACAAACACAAATAACCTATCTTTTATTTTGATTAAAATAATAAAAAGACTGTTTTTCTTTCCTTTATTATTTATAATTTTCACCAGTGACCCGGTTTCATCGTGACCGATATTGTCAGACTGGTGGAAAACTAAACAAATTCTTATGTTATTTACAAGTGAATGCCGAGGTTTATTTTTTTTTTTAGTTGCAAATTATTTGTACCTTTCTTTTGTTATATGCAAGGTTTTATCGAATATATTTATCTTTAGGTTATATTCAGTTGACTTAACCATTTTTCACCCTAGATAACAATAATAAAAATAAAAGCAGAATCAGAATAAACAAAATAACTCTAGAGTAACAAATAATAAAAATAAAAAAGTCAAGCTAGATACCACCATTAAATAACTTAGCCGACTTGATCGTCCCTGTAATGAATCGAACAGTCTCTCTCCGTGTATCATTACAGTTCAGAAGCTCAGCTAGGTTATTAGTCGCAGCAATCCGAGTGTTTGCTTTGCATTCAAGCTCCCATCTCGGCCTATCAAACATTGGACAGTATATTAGAAGATGTTCTACAGCCTGCTCAGTAATGCCATCACATGGACACCAACTATCGTCTCGCAACCCAAAGCGATGCAGATATTCCCTCATGCATCCATGCCCCAAGAAAGCCTGAATGCCGATGTTGTATATTATTATCATGATATATCAATTATGTATACAACATAAGTCAATCATGTATATAACAGTGCCGGTACAGGGACATATCTCACGTGGTCCCTACAGGGGTCGTACCCGGACCTCGAGCATGGTAGGTAAACACACGATAACCACTATGAGGTGGATTTATCCTCACTTGAATTCCTTTTTCAGTATTTTTTACCTGAGAAAAGCTATTGATACAATTTTTTTTCAAGATTAATTAAAAAATTGATAGTTTTATCATGACGAAAAAATACCCTTTATTTCACAGACACAACTTTATTTTTCATTTGCCCAAATACAGACATGATAAATTGAAAAAAATAGTAAAATTAAATCAAGAATGTAGGTACGAGGTTTTCCCAGAGCATGAATTATGTCATCCCAAAAACCCGTAAGACTTTTGCTCAGAGACATCTCTTATTTATCGCACCGAGAGTGTTCAATATTTTGGAAGAGCGTATTAAGCTCTCAAGAACAAAAACTATTTTCAAGAAAGGAGTTAAGGACTGGATTTTCCTTAGTGGGAGGGATTTGAGTAGGAAACTCCTTGATGATTTTCCGAATGTTTGAGTTTACCATATTGATGTACCATATATATGTTTTTTTTTAAATATTTTTTTATGTTTCTGATCCTATATCTGTGGTGATATACTCATGTGTCCGTGTCAACTAATTGCTCGTCCCATCTCAACACAGGACTTCTAATCCCATGGAGTTGGGACTTATGTTTTAAATAATGTACAATAAACTTATGTTTGTAAATAAATAAAGTTTTGAGTATGCCCAAATGCTTGCAGACCGGCTAGATTTTCTCCCTAAATCAGCCAGTTGCCGGTCATATGCTCTGTAAATGTCTAGACATCCATATTTCCTTCTCAAAAATGTTTTCCTTCTCTGTTGCAACAAATTTAGATCAAAATAACTCCCTAGGTAAGAAATCTAGCCTCTCTGCAAGCATTTGGACACACTCAAAACATTGTTGATTGAACTAACTGGTATAAAAACTGGAAAATTGTTTTCACCTAGTAGGTGAATTGTTCAGCCAGATGAATCTCACCCACTTGATAAAGGTTTGAGATCTTTTACTTTACAAAAGTCAACAGACGGAAGAGTTGAGGAAATGTGAATGTTTACACATAGGCAGAATGGTAAATGCTACACAGTGTGTAAAGTGGCGGCTAAAACCAGCCAATGGCAGGTCATAAGTCCTGTAAATGCCTATACATCCATATTTCCTTCTCAATAATGTTTTCCCTCTCTGTTGCAACAAATTTAGATCTTAACCAATCATTGATATTTTAAATATAAATGATAAAATTTTTACTCCCTTATTTTTTTAATATACTGCACTGTAATAATAAAGGTTTTGTTTACTAATACCCGTATGCAGAGACAAACCTTAAGGTGAGGAAAGTACATTCTATTGTCTTCACCTTCGGGTTATTCTCTGCATTTAAAATTAGAATGTACTTTCCTCACCTTAAGTTTTGTCTCTGCATACAGGTATAAGTGATTCACTATTTTAATATTGAAAAAAATATTTCCATCAAACTTACGTTATCCAATTCCTTCTGAAGATCGCATTCCTTCAAGTGTGGCATTATAATAGCGTCAATACCTCCAGCCGTGTTCGTAATATTCACAATAGACCCTTCAGCGGGCAATCTATTCGGATCGTATCCAATACCGAGTATCGCTACCAAAGTAGCATTCCTCGTTTCCAAACACTTCTCGTGTACCATCGTTGCCTTGAATCCAATAATCGAAAACACAACTACCCCAGCGAACATCGAAGTCAAACAATTAGTCATGGACACCATTATGGCATCTCTGTAGCAGTTATTATTAACGGGGTTATAAGACGAAAAGGCAATGAGTCCTCCAAAGGCCAGTCCGAGAGAGAAAAATATTTGTGTTCCTGCTTCAAGCCATACGACTGGGTCTAAAATCTTTCCCCAACTCGGTGTTATGAAGTGTAATAATCCATCTGACATCCCTTTCAGTGTTATTCCTCGGAAAAAGAAAATCACTAATACGATGTAAGGGAACGTAGCTGTCACATAAACAACTTTCCCGGACGATGCAATTCCTTTGATCATGCACATGTAAACGAGGATCCAAGCAATGATAAGAGCTAAAGCTATTTTCCAGTTGAATGCTTCAGGAGTGTTGATATCTTCTGATACCATGAGAGTAGTTCGGTACCAGAAATATTGAGTTGGACTGCTTGTCTGAAAATAGAAATGACAATTCATTTTTCACATATTATCCCAAAAAAAATTTAGACCCACTTAACTAACGGTACAAGAATGTTAGTCTATTTATTTATCCCGAGATAAATAAAAGTTTGTATCTCTTTCAAAAAAATTGTTATAAAATGTACATACATGGTAAAATAATATGAACTATTTTTTAATTAATATACTTAGTATTCAGATTATTTTCTTAAGGGGAAAAATATATCAATAGTAATAAAGCTGAGTGACTAATGAGCCACTATGGCCAAAATCGAGTTATATAAATGACTTTTCCCAGAATTTCTCCTCGGAAGTATGAGATGTGAATTTCGGCATTTACATATAACATCTTCTAATACAACGTCCATAAAATCAATGAATTTATATTACACAAAACTGGACTTATTTTTACGAATTGTCCCATAGATTAACATTAAAATCTGTTTTTGATATATCCTATCCTAAACGGCAGCCTCGTGAAGGAGTGGTCAGCGCGTTTGCCTACCATGCAAGAAGTCTTGGGTTTGATTCCTGACACGGTTGACATGAAATATTTATTTAAAAATGTGTTTTTACACGAAAGTATTTAAAATTCCCTGGACTGGCACCTGAAGCCTAAGACTGATCATTGATCATCTCACCTTTATGTAACATAAATGATCAAGATACGGTTCAGAAAGGGAATGATGATGATCCTACTAGTAGCCCTTATGCTCATATTTCATTCGAAAAAATCTTTGCTGCAAAATTTAACTAACATTTATAAATATCAAACCCCTCTCCGCACTCGATGGTGTATATGGCACTGTATTGGAATACTAAATGCAGCTTATATCCTTCATCTATCACATAAAGGTAAGGTCATCAGATTAAAGTTTTTCTTTGATGAATCAATATTTTAGGTCAAGCTTTCCAAGAATCGAACCCAGGACTTCAAGCATGGTAAACGATCGCCCCAACCGCTACACCATGAGGCGGACTTATCTCCACTCGATTTCCTTATTCAGGATTTTTACCTGAACTCTCATACCCGTATGCAGAGACAAAACTTAAGGTGAGGAAAGTACATTCTAATTTCATAAGCAGAGAATAACCCGAAGGTGAAAACAATAGAATGTACTTTCCTCACCTTAAGGTTTGTCTCTGCATATGGGTATCAGCCATCGAGTTAAAAGCACTCATCCAAGATTCTAGTTTTATTTCACACAGAACTGTACCATTGATGTATTGCATATTTATTTGTTGAATACATGACTTCTTGTATATAACTTAGTAGTATGTATGTATGTTTAGTAAAAGAATTAATATCTAGTGAAGAAGTTCAGTGCTACAGGTTAATAAATATTTTTTATATTTCTCACCCAGTAATAATTAGATCATTTCATTGTACGATGAAGTTTCTCAAAAATTAATAAAAATGATTCTAATAGAAATGAACTACGTCACAAGTTCTTGCTAATCAACTACAGTTTTGGCTAGATGGTTTCTGAGAAGCCAACTCACCAATCAGGACAACTTACCGATGACAACTAGTTACGTCAGTGGTAGAGAAATTTAAAAACTTTAAAAATCATAGTGATGATAATATGATACATAAAAATTTTTAATGTGGCTGAGTTTGATAATCTATTAACAAATAAATAAAAACCACTGAACTTCTTAACTGACCAAATTAATTATTTTCCCTCTGAAATTATTATTACAAATTAGGAACATACTTATTTATTTATTATAGTTAATATTCATGCCAAAATAAACTGTACATAAAAACCTATATACCTAAATAATAGCGTAATTCAAAACCGTCTCTAAATTTTGCAAAAACAGATTTCAATTATACTATTTGACACCGCAAACTAACCATTCTCCATTGAGTTGGTGAAGTATAATTAGAAATCTCCCAACTCTTTTTTCAAAGTTTTTCGCAAAAATCTCGGTAACTCCTTCAATGGAGATTTCTAAGTTTGCTTTTAATACCCTCAATTCTACTCATTAGCTCCTTAGTAAGTTACAAGGATAAGTAAACATAACAATCTTGTTAAAACCAACAAACTTATTTGACATACTAATGAAATGTTTAACTTTAACGATAACTCACTCATGAAGTCCATACTTAAAGCATTACTCCGGCATAACTTGAAATTTAGCAAAAAGATTAAGATAAGCTTTATTTTAAGATTATCACTATTTTACCACTACATGGGGAACTTACTAATTTAAAAAATATATTACCTACGTAATCATTATTATTTTATTATGAAAAATCAGCTATTCAATTCTACAATAAAATAAAAAATTTCTTATTAACACTTGTTACTGTTATTTCTATTCTCCCCCAAATAGTATTTTACTGCTAATAAAATAAATTACGCTCTTGTGTGTGATTAATTTTAATTAGAAGCTATAACCCTGTCATTTGTCAATGTCTCCACCAGAACTTTGAAACATAATTTGTGGAGTTATTAGCTTAGATTATTAATTTTAAGCAGCGAATAATGTCTTCCTTAAAATTCAAGTTTACAATCTTAAGTAGGTTGAAATACAAGATGATTTTTATGGAAATTAATATTTGAGAATATAGGAGAGTAATTTAAGAGAATTATGTTCATTTCAAAGTAATAACTCAAATGGTCAATGAAAATTCAACCAAAAAGAATTTTTTAAATGATCAGCATATATCAACTATGGAAAAATATTTTTTTAAATTGGGAAACTGTTTTATTAGTCAACACAATAAGTATATTAAAAAATACTATCAAAATAGAGATAAAATTATTAAACAGAGAACTGCATTTAAAAAATGCAATCAGATTTAGCTAGCAAAAATACATCCGCCTTATCTCTCTTACTTATTATTTATTGATTATTCTTATGTTTGAATTATGTACAAATAATTTTACTTGGTCATTTTTATTCCAGACTTGCTACAAAAAATGGTTTTGGTGAATTTAAAAATACATACTCCGTTTTGTTTTAAATTTTTACAGGATTAATAAAAATAATTGATCAGTACATAAAAATAACTAAACAGTCTATTATATTTTCGAAGGTTATGGAACTCAGTTAAATATGTATGTTATTGAGAATAATAAATTGAAAATACGAAGCAATTGTTTATGAATTGATAAAAGACTTACTGTGCATTCTGGTTCTGCTGTATAGGATCCATTTTGAAAGTATTTATTAGGGCACTCGGACCACGGAAGCTCCGATTGAAAGCTCTGCACAAAGTAGAACAAGCACCAAGCGATGATCGTATTATAATATAGAGCCACATTAAAGGACACAACAGCACTGCTGATTCCAATACCACCCAAGTAAGGAGACACCTGATGCCAAACACCAATTGCACCTTTCCTCAACCGCTGACCAATAGCCAGTTCCAAATAGAAGATCGGGATACCTTCAATCGCGAGCATTACAAAGTATGGTATAAGGAAAGCTCCTCCGCCATTTTTCTGAGCTAAGTAAGGAAATCTCCACACGTTTCCAAGCCCAACAGCGTACCCGACAGTTGCAAGTAAGAATGTTAGTTTGCTGTCCCATGACTCTCGGTCCTCTTCTGCTCCTTCCGGTTTGAAGACCCCCTTTCCATCACCAGACCCCATTTTTGAGACTGCATCTGGAATTGGTGTCAGGCGTACTGGTGTAGGCTCAGTGTCTTCAAATGCAGCGTTTGTAGCACCATATTTTACCGGATTCTAGAGAAAGAAAGTAAAAATTATTATCAAGCCTTTTTATTTTTCATTGTCAGTTTTTGATCTTCGCGGGATCATCATTTTGACTTGTAGTATTATTTTGATTTATTTGACTTCTTTGCCAAATTTTTATTTGTACATTAGCGGCTTAGTGCAAATTCTATTTTCTTCCAATCAACCAATAAAATGAGTTGTGTTATTTATTAAAATGAAAAGGATAAACTAGCAAATATGTAGGAATGTGTGCTTAAATTAATTATTTGATACTGGTCTTTAAAAGGAAATAAGATATAAAAGAAAAGGAAGAGAGGGGTATTTAGGGAATAGATAAGAAATGTTTATTCAGTTGTGATTTAAACAGAAATTCTGTTGAAACATATTTGATAGTTAGTAGATGGGAAATGATTCCACAGTCGAGCCACATGGACAGTAGCAAATGAATTTTAAAAGATGATCTTTGGGAATGTGAATGAAGAGATATATAGAATAAGCATTGAAATTTTTCACAGTAGTCAAGTGTAATCCTTATCATATAACATTTTAAAGGACTTTTTAAAAAGGAATAAGAGTCTCTACCTGTTATGACTACTGCGCTAAGCCAACAACTGTTACCGAGCAGTCTTCTCAAAAATTGCATGTTGCCCAGAGAAGTATGAAATAACATAAAAAGACAGAAAGAGAACAATTGAAACCGCAGCCATTTCAAAGTATGTTATATGGTGGAAAGGATTGATTGGTTGAAGTGGACATGGGCAAGCCATATCGCTTGAATGTCTGATGATAGTTGGACAAAACGAGTTCGCCAGCGGTTAAAATATTCATTAAAACTTAAATAGTATACCTTATTAACTCCACTCTCCATGCGAACCAGCCTTCCTCGAAGTTCCTTCATCTCCAGCCTATCCACCGACTTCTGGGCATGAAGATCCCTACTGCTCTGCCTCCTCATTAGATGAGCGGTATTGGCCATCTTGCCTTAATTATTGTCTGTCAATTGAACCAAAATGTCTGGTACTTGTTCTGATTGGTGGAGACTATACTTTTCCGGATTGGCTGGGGTTGATTCGGTCATCCTGTCGCGCCATTTTATCTGTGAAAAGAAACTAATATCATCAATGTGCATAATATTATTTTAGAATAGAGATTCTCAACTCTAAGGAAGTCAATAGAAGTAAAAGACTACTTGTCGAAAATCATTTTTAGATTATTTTGTATTACAATGAATGTGGAACCAACAAAATCATTTGATGTTTATAAAGTCTGAATTATTGTCTCGTGGATAGAGTGTTGCAGACAAACAGATCAGATGTCCGAGGTTTGAAACCAACTCTATGATTTCAATTTTATAATAGTGAGTTATTTAAAACTCCTTACAAATGGCCAAAACTTGAAATATTTTAAAGCTTAAAGCTTTATTTAAATTCATCTGACTGAATTATTTCTGCTGAAATTCATCATTTTATTGAAATTCATGCGACTGAATTATTTCACCTACTTGGAAATCTGAACGCTTGGAAATATTTTTTTATTTTTATGCTTCTTAGACCAGTCGGTTGAATCAACAATAACCTTAAATTTGTTCAAATATTTGTAGACAAGGAGTAAATTTTTTCATCTCCTAACATATTACAACAGAGATGGAGAACATTTTTGATATCAGAATATAAAAGTTTAGCCATTTCCAGGGCTTGTGGCTTGGCTTGTGAATTTATAGTATGATACGCAATGAGGAAGTTCAGTGTTACAAGAAATTAGGTATAAAAATGTTTTCTTACGCGCGGTAAAAATTAGAGCATCAAATTAATGATTCTGCAGTTTCTTGAATATGCATGATATTTTTATTTTTATGATTTTGATAAAAATGAATGACTTTAAACGACGTCACTAGTTCTTTTGAATCAACCAATGAGAGTGTTGCGATGTTACGGTAAATTTTCGGTTAACGGGAAGCCAACTCACCAATCACTAGAACTCACCGAAGAGAACTTCTGACGTTACACGCGGAGTAAATTCAAAATTACATTACCCTAAAAAATCATAGCACTGATAATACGATAATTAAAAATGTATTTTTGTAAATTTTTGGCTTAGTTTGATCAATTAAAAAAAAATACTGAACTCCTCATTACAATAAATATAAATAAAATCTTTTTTTTTTTTGATGAATCTTAAAAGTATTTTAAATTTTATAAAGCATTTCAAAGATTAAAGTGCTTGCATTATTTTGAAAATGAAATGGTTTACTTTTCAATAGGAAATAAATTAATTTGTTGATGCTTTTGAAAATCTCCAAAAGAGACAAAACTCATTGAAAGTCGCAATACATTGAAAGATAAAAGGATTATAACGTACCATGAATTTCCCCAACTGATTCCATAAAATGTAATCCTATTTTCCTTTTAACCGATTGTATTGTTAATTATTTGGGGTAACAAAAGTGCTTTAAAACAATACGAACTTACAAATGGACAACCACTAACTAAAAGGTTAAGCACATGATTCAGAATTTTACATAACTTTCCGAATAATTATTTTGAATCTGACCAGTAAATATAACATGTCTGTAAACCATAGAATTAAGCATAGTCCAGAAGAAGTGTAGAATCATATTTGAATACATCGGACTGTGTCCAAAAATCCCCCCACTATGCCCCACTTTTGCCGCGCGCATTCGTGATGTTGCCGCGTAATGTTGCACGATAGGAAAAAATACAATCACAACACAAATGTAAGGTTAAAAAAAGCAATCTGTTAATTTCTCTAAAATTTTATTGTGCACCCGGAAATATTGATTGACACAACAGGGTAGATACGTAAAGGGTCATTAAATAGGAGTTATTGAATTAATGAACTTTAAACTTAAAATATATAACAAATTTTATTTTCCACAAAACGAATATCATGTTAAATAATATTATATATTTTAAAGATGATGTCGTTCAAATGTCCACCACAGAGTTGTTTAATCCGAGGTCCAATTATCATTAGTTCTCTCATTAGATGAGCAAAGTAAGGTAAAAAAATTCACTACCCTGGCAACACTAACGAAATGTCCGTTTTGATTTCTTCGACAATCTGACAGATGGAAAAATAATTCAATTTTGAATTATATTTGCTACTTACACATTCGTTTGCTAATTACACATGAAATGTGATCCCATCCTGTTTCTTTAAGATCCTAGCAGTATTTCTACACTTTAAAAGGACACAGCACGGCAAAGTTGAATTCAAATCAGGAGTTGCGTACTGAGCTACGTCTACAAAGAAACTAATGGGTCAAAACGTAAAACTTCTCATTTATGAGTAGTTTAGTCGCCTTCTGTTTTAAGCTCGTGTGCGGTTTTTGGACTATTCTTAATTCTATGCTGTAAACATTGTAAAATCTACAAAAATATTGTAGACAATTGGCGTACCTACAGTATTTGGTTGAAAATTCTGGGAATACCTCGAGCGAACATTTTGCCTTTTGAATTTATTGAACTGTTTTAACTAGTGAGCTGATGTAGCATCATATGAATGCGTTTTATAAAAGACAAATGTTAGAAAGAAGCCTTATAGACGTACAATGGCGCATCGAACCGTTGACTGCAATAATTATAACGATTCAAAATTATTCCTTTAAGTGATTATGAAGTACTAATACGAGTAAGTGGATGTACGGGTTGCCTATGCGCGTCGTGTTGGTTTTATATTTTTGTACAACAACTATGGTGAAGGTGTATAATGGGTTTTGCACGTTGGTTTCATTGGTGTCCTCACAATGAGAATGGTGGTCTCAAAACATACACAGATTTAGTAAAATTACATAAGTTTACTTAGAATCACTCTGTTATCGAACAAGGGCGATTTCAGCAATGAAACTGGTAGAGTCTAAATTGCAAAACTTCAATGGAAGCAGTAGAACAGAATTTATTTTACCAAGACTGTTTAACAAGCCGAGGTAAAGAACTCAAGTTTCGAGCAAAAAACGGACAATTAAAGCACGTACTCGCCGAAAATCAAAACTTTGAAGTGTAAAAATGTGTGAACTTTATTTCTCCTTTCTTACAAATTCGCAGTATTACTTTTTACATTTTTAGTAGGTACTTATAGTTTTATTTTTGTGTTTATTTGGTTTTTATATAATAATTTCCTGTTTTTTTTATTTGTATCAGAAATGTGCCGATAAACTTTTATTTATTATTAGTTTGGCGCGATCTAGATATTGTTAATTTTTATGTAAATTTCAATAAATATTTTTTGTCGAGGAAAGTAAAGTAAATCTTCCTGTTGATGGTATTGTTGCAGTGCTTGTTCGCCCGCGTTTAAATTCAGCAATCCAATATCATACCATGTAATCTGACGGAGCAGACTCACCGTAATGTTAATCGAGCTTTTCTTTTGTCTCTTTCGCCGTTTTCCCTTTCAAATATAGTGTTTAATCACTGCCCGAAATTCGTTTTTTTCAATTTTTCAAGAACCACAAAAGTTGTTTACTTCAAACGACTACAACAAATAAACTAAATTTGGGTGACATTTTAACAGCTGCCGTTTGACAGATCGTAATTGGAAAAAAATAATCTTTTCTGTGTTTGTGCTGCCATCTAGCGCTAGGTAGCTTCATTATCAATCCGCCCTCGTATATATTACGAAAATTGTGCCACATGAGTTATCCATAATAATAATAATAAAATAAAAACTTGATTTCTCTACTACATTACAATTTATTTTTTTAAATATACCGTACCTATGTATCGTAGTATCGTATGTATCGTAGATACAATTTCTAAATGTTCATGAATAATTTTAGGTTTTACGTTGTCTTCCCACGATATTCCAGTACTCCAGTAAGAACACAATTATGTTTGAGGTTTTATATTTATGGATAAATAAATAATAAAATAAGCGTAGCAAAAGAATATTGAAATATGTTTGTTTGAATGATTGAAATATGATTGTCTGTTTGTTTGATATCATTTAAGACCGGAAATATCGGAAAAACTTTTCCGATATTTTTAGATTTCCAACAAGAGTTTTGTAAGTCAGCTCGTCAAATATCGTTTCCTCAAAAAGAAGGCTTTAAATTTAAATAAATTTCAATCGAAGGTTTCCTTTCGGTAAAAAATAGCAAGAAGTTTGTCAAAGTGGAATACAATCAAATATTTTCAAAATTTACAAATGAGCACCAAAGGAAAAAAAATACATGTTATTTTCGAAAGAAAATTTTCTAGACCATGTAATAATATACAGGTAAACGTCGTTTTGCGCCGCGCCGGTTCAATTTACGCCGATTTACAATTACGCCGGTTGGTGCCGGCGTGGGATTCCCCGGTTCGGCCGACACCAGACGGCAGAAGGCGCCGCGATTCTAATAACAGACACACTTTTACACGTTGTTTAATTCTATTACCGTGTACGCGAGCAGCCTATTGTGTGTGTGAAAGTGTTTTCGGGTTAGTTTTTGTTTTGTTTTTAAGAAAAATAAAAAGGTATGATTATAATAATTTTTTATTTTTATTATAATTAAAAGAATATTCAAATATTTGTAGTTTATGCTATGATTCTGCAAGAAAGGAAAAAACAATCAAAGCAAATGAAATTGGATGTTTTTTTTCAAAAAAGTGTGAGAATTCAATTTAGTACCGACGAACTAGTGAGTTAGTATTTGTTATAAAAAAAACATTATTTATATCAAAATATTATTATTTATTTCGTAAACGAATTTAAACTGTATTTATTGAATATATTTAAAATTTATTTTTAATATATATACGATATGTGTATTAAATAAACATGTAAGATTGTTTTAATTTAACATATTACAACAGAGATGAAGAACATTTAAGAAAAGGTAATATAAAAGTCTAGGCATCTACAGGGCTAATGACCTGTCAATGGCTGGTTTAAGTGGCCACTTTACCTGGTTGATAAATTACCTGGTCCATGAAGAAGTATAGAAATTGAAAAAATAACATTTTCAGGCGTTGCCTAGTATGTAGGTGAAATAATTCAATTAGATGAATCTCACCCGCATAAATAAAGGTTTCAGCTCTTTAACTTCACAAACATCAACAGGTGAAAGAATTGAAGGAATATAGATTTTTAAATAAAGGCAGAATGATGAATGTTACACAGTGTGTAAAGTGGCCACTTAAACCAGCCATTGACAGGTCATAAGCCCTGTAGATGCCTAGACTTTTATATTACCTTTTCTTAAATGTTCTTCATCTCTGTTGTAATATGTTATTATAAACAGCTCCCCAGGGAGTTGAATCCAGTCCTTGTCTACAAAAATTTGGACAAACTCAAAATACTGATGTTAGATTGTTCTTAGAATTTTGACACGGAACCTAATCTTATATCTTCCATTATGTTTGTGTTCATTTTACGCCAATTTTTTTTACGCCGGTGTCTCTCGGAACGGAACCCAGGCGTAAAACGACGTTTATCTGTATTGTGTTTGCTTTTACGTTACACATATAATATTATTTGATTACAAGCCTTTAAATTGGAATGTCAAGTAGACGAAATAGAGCATTTTCGACACCTCTTTCTGTTCGCGAGGGAATAAAGCTACCAAAGCTGCTAGCGATATTTGCTCAGTTTACGGTGGAGACGCTATAAATTATTGACTTATTTGTTGTACAATAATAAAGGAAATACATTATTGACTTCCGACATTTCTTTCCAAATGAAGAGGACCCAACAAAAAAATATTACAACTTCTTATTTTTGGACCAGTTGGTCTATCATATCATCATACCCTCCTGTTGGCACCCGGTGGTGATTAGGGCACTGCATTGCAACACCAAATGCAGCTTATCTCGATCATCTGCTACATGAAAGAAAGACGAGAACACTCGGCCAGAGATTCTGGTTCTCAAACATAACCAAACAGACCAAAGGTCCGTGGTTCGAATCCTACTCTACCCCAACTTGATTCCATTTTCTAATAGTGAGCTATTTACAACTCGTTGAGAATGGCCCTCAAAATTAAATATTTGAGTAAATCTTAAGAAGGCATTGTTACTCTGTATCCGCCCGTATGCATATTTTATTTTTTGGCTAAAGAATGCGAACCCAGAATTGGAGAGTGTTACACAGTGTCTAAAGTAAGTATTGAAAGTAACTAATATATAATAAGTCGTACAAATGGATGGGGGAGAGCTTATAACCACCATATTAAACTATTAGAAACTGTTCAAATTTTTTTTATAAAAAATAATGCTTCACAAAAATCGCACTTTTCCCTCTTTCCAATTGTTCCAAGAAGCTTAACTTTTAGATATACAACAAATATATTGTTTACAATGTTTAAAATATACATTCAAGAACCAAAATTTATTCACAAGTAATTCAAATAGATCAATTCAAAGAAGGAATCGTGCGTTAGAAATATCACATTGTAAAACGAGGCTCGCACAGAGACATGCATATTTTATAGACCCAAAATTTTTAATTCCTTTTTTACTAATAATATTTCATTGATCCCAAACCGTTACAATTTTCCTTCTTTTAAAAACCACGCACTATCCTTGATTCAAACTGAAGATATAAACTCTTTTTTTCAATGATATATTTTGTTGCCCTTTAATAATAAGGAATATTTTTATGTTTCTTATTTCCTTTTTTAATTACTATAAATAAATAAAAATTCTTAGAATCTTTTACAGAATATTTTCTTTTCTCTTTATGTTACAAAAAAATATTAACACTGTCTATTTATTATAGGAGCAAAAATTCATAAACATTTCTTTTCTACCCACGAACAGGCTATGCCTTTCTGGGATTTTTGTTTACTATTTTTACTGTTAATATTTATTTCATTTTTATGTAATTCCTTCTTCTTCTTCTCCTTTATTTCATTTCCTTTATTTTTTTTGTTCTTTGTTTTACCTTTTATATGTACTGTAAAAAAACAAAAAAAAAATTATTTTTTTTAAAATGCAGACTGCCATGATTTCCTTCTGAGGCCTCCAATCCCGGTATCCCGAGATCTTGTTATACCGGGATCCCGCGTGATTTTCTGATCCCGTCAGGAACGAGATTGGAGGTGTGGAATCCCGCGGGATTTACGAGATTAGGGAGCAGCATCGAGACGTCCTGTCAAGAGCGCGATTGCTCGAATACTAATAACAATTAGTTTTGTCTTAGATTATTAAGATTTGATTACGTTTTCTTTTCTATAAAACAGTAAAAAAAAAAAAAAAAACATTATTTGGTTGATCGTAGACTTTTGTTTTAGCTGTCAACTGTCATACATCTTTAACACCATATTATTTCAGCTTAGCTAGTTCCTATACTTCTAAACAACTTAATTAATTTCACGATGTCTAAACACTAAATAAAAAAATACTTAACTTGTGTGGCTGTGATGTCACACTAGTCCACATACGATACAAGACTTGATATATGTCTCTTATTTTTGTCAATGTTGAAGTCGTATTTTTGTAATCTTCAAATGGACATTTGTCACACCGAATTTGGAAAGTAAAATTTGTATAAATATGCTGGATTTTAATACAAAAAATATTTATCCTTGCTATGCGAGGAACGAATGTGACGCCAATACAGCAGTAAATCTGTATAAGAGAGACCACGAAGAATATAACAAGGAAGACAGAGACGCTGTTCTGTGGTCGGTGTCTGTGTGTTCAGACAGCTATTTGCAGTAAGCGGGGGTTCTCGCACGTAAGATGACCGGCGTATATATGATTTTGAATTTATTTTGCTATAATAGGGCTAAATCGTGTTTTCATTTTTATAAATAATGGAAAAGTTATTATTAAACAGTATGTCTATGTTTTTTTTTCAAATATCTGAACTCCAGAATATTCCGTCTTCTGCTTGTGGTAACACGATGTTATATCACCGCGCGCAAAGGAATTATTTACCACAGTCTTTTAAGAGTTATCTGCATTGAAACACGTAGGATTTTAAATCTTTAATCCTGCAAATACCGAGATCGTAAATCGGCTGCGAGATTGAAAGCCATATTACCTTCTCAACACAACATAAAACAATGAAACACTTAAAATACATTGATTTATATAAAATGTAATTTTTACCACAGTTGTATTAAAAATATTTTCTTTCTTTAGCTTTCTCTTTTGGCTTGCACTGTCTAGATAATTATAAACAATCAAAAGTCATTAAACCCAATTTTAGTCACCTTGCCTCATAAAAAACCTTTATTTAAAGACATACAGAGTTTATATTGTATGCATAAAACATCTAAAATACAAAAATCTGTTATTTCCTTGGTCTGCAAACATTCAAATTGCGATTTCTCAAAACGGTGGTTTTTGGGAATGGCGTTTGACTGAACGCCGACGATAGGTACACATTTAAAATTACTATTAAACCAAATCGTTTTTTCCTAAACGTTTGTAAATTATGTTTGTACAAATGTACATGTACACGCATATGTAATAAAGATCTAAAATAATAATAAATCATTATTAACCATAATATTGAATTCCATGCATACAAAAATAATAACAAAGGTATACACAGTTGAATGGCGGACTTATTGCCACTTACAATTTCTCCTAGTCTAACTAAAACTAAATAAAATAAAACAATAAAAAATTTAAAAATAAAATTTTAAAAAACAAATAAATAGAAAAGTTTAAAAAACACAAACAGTTAAAACATTAAGATTATGGTATATATTGCTTACATTAATTTTATTTTATACATTCTAATTTATTCGATTGCATTTTCCAAATATTCATTTATAGTGTAGAAACACTTTTAACACTCTTGCAATTTTTTTAACACGATTCTTTTCCTTGATTTTCTTTTATTGTACATGCGTACGGGCCCTCGTTGCACAAATTATTGTTTCGCCACTGGAATTTTTAATTTACTTTAATTCATGGTGTTATGAAAGTAGCTTTTTTCCTGCGTACTAAATATGTACATGTAATAAAGATCTTATTTTATATTATGTTATCTTTATTTCTCTGTAGTCAGCGTATCTTTTTCCTAAATGTCCGTAGTAAAAAATCGTTTGAAATAAATTGCTTTCCGCTTTAATGTTAAATTCAATTTTGGAACGTCCTTAGAAAATGGATGACGTAAATAAACGAGATAATTCGCCTTTTTGAAAATGTTTTTTTCTTCTTTCCTCAATAGGGAAATATCACATACTACGAATACCAATTAAAATATATAACAGGTTTTCACTAAAATTAATTGTATTTTCTAAATCAATATGGATATCGGAGAGAAATGTTTTCATGTATAACTTTTAAAATATAATTGTTAAAAAATATGGCTACAAAAACGCGACATGTTTGACCTTGACAATTGTGACCTCAAGATTCGTGATGATGTTCCGTTTAAATTTAAACGGTCACAAACAAAGTTCAAAATTTGACTGAATCGTGACAAATCAGGGGCGTGGCCAATGCAATGAGCCGTTTTCGCGTAAATTTTTTTTTTTTAATTTAAAAACACTTTTTTATGCTACTAATAAGTACATTTTTTTTACTCTACAATATTTCATAGGTCCTTATTAATTTAAAATTTTAAAAAATGTTAAAGTTCCAATTCCAATAAAGTTTTTGTTCTTGCCCCCGAATTTTTGGACAGAACAATTAATATCTCGCCAAAAGTTCAGGGTTAATAGATTTTCCGGTAAAAAAAAACCTTAAATTAGTTGCAGAAAACCATTAAGATAAAACAAGACGTTCTGTAAAATTATTTGCATAAAATGTTAAGGCTTCCAAATGAATAACTTTAGAAAAATAATTAGGTTACTTTTTTATATGGATGCAGTTTTGATTTGACCTGTGCCTACTGTTAACGAAAAAGCAGACTGTAAATGAAAAACGAATTTCATTCAGTTTTGTGATAGGAAAATATTTGAAGAAAGGATAGGAACATGGAATGGCTACCTACCTTAAATACGATCTGAATGTTCTTCAATTTCGGGCACTGGATGACAAAATAAACGATAAAATGTAACGATGTTTTCAACGACGCGCGACGAATCCAACCACTTTTTATCCGATTTTATGTGAAGTAAAAAATGTTGTTTTGTTTTTGTTCAAAATCCAAATCTTCTAATTTTGAATATCTTCTATCTTGATGTTAGGTAGGTACCATAAGGATGGGCCAAGGGAAGGATGGGAAAGAAAGGTAATCGGCCAGGAAAAGTATCGATAAATGCTGTTACTTACTTAACACCTACAATAATGAGGATTTTACCAACGTAAAAAATAAGTAAATAGATTTTAAAAATATTTCTTCGACATAAAAGAAAAAACTTATCAACATCAATTAAACATCTTATTAAACGTCAACTTATTTTTATTAAAAAATAAGTGATACTTAAATCCACAAATTTGGAACCACTAAGAAAATAATACGTGACCAGTTTCATCACTTCTGCTTTATCATCATCAAGACTGGTTTTTTTATAAGGATAAATGATTTATCAAAAGTAATTAAGAAAAATACCACAAAGTTTGTGTGACTAAAAATGCTTAAATTTATTTCGGAAATCAAAATTGAAGAATTTGTATTTATCACTTTTATTAACATTTAATCTTTTGTCTTTAAATCAATAAAACAATTTTTAATTAAATACTTCACATTTATATGAGAACCAAAATGGTTTTTTATATTTAAATTACTTACATATTTTGTACTTATATGTAGGTACAAATTAATGAACATTTTTTGTAGATTACCGATAAAATAAATCACGGCTCGCCACTGCTATATACATACATAAGTCAGTAAGGATAAGGCATAGAATTAAGAATAATCCAGAAATTGCATACGCTCATCAAACAGAAGGCGACTAAACTACTCATAAATGAGAAGGTTTACGTTTTGACCCATTAGTTTCTTTGTAGACGTCGTTTAGTACGCAACTCCTGATTTGAATTCAACTATGCCGTGTCGTGTCCTTTTAAAGTGTAGAAATACTACTAGGATCTTAAAGAAACAGGATGCAATCACACTTCATGTGTAATTAGCAAATGAATGTGTATGTAACAAATGCATTACTTAAAAATTGAATTATTTTTCCATTTGTCAGATTGTCGGAGAAACAAAATGAACATTTCGTTAGTGTTATCAGGGTAGTATTTTTTTTACCCTACTTAACTCATCTAATGAGAGAACTAATGAAAATTGGATTTAAAATTAAACAACTTTAACGTGGACATTTGACAGACATTATCTTTAAAACATAAAATATTAATTTAACATGATATAAAAATATCCGTTTTATGTAAAATAAAATTTGTTTTATATTTTAAGTTTAAAGTTCATTAATTCAATTACCCTTATTAAATGACCCTTTACTTATCTACTCTGTTGTGTCAATCAATATTTCTGTGTGCACAATAAAATTTTAGAGAAATTAACAGATTGCTTTTTTTTACCTTAAATTTGTGTTATAATTTTATTTTTTCCCATCGTGCAACATTACGCGGCGGCATCACGGATGCGCGCGGCAAAGGTGAGGTATAGTGGGGGAATCATTGGACACAGTCCATTGTATTCAAATATGGTCATATGCTCCTTCTGGGCTATTTTAAATTCTATGGGATAAGGCATTAAAATTTATAATTAAATCCACAATTCGGTTATTTCGAGTTTATGGATATTAAGCACCACTCGTCTCTTATTTTTATATTCTAATAAACCTTCCCCCGAGAACATTTACTAAAAAACGTGAATATTTTAGAATTTTCTCGCTATAGTATAGTTATGCAGGCAAATTAATACGATTTCAAATTATTAATTTACCTCAGCCTATCTTCAGAACTTCAAATAACGATTTACAATTAAATCCAGATTCTCGAAAAGTCAATTCATCCCCCCACTTGAATATGACGGAACATTTGCGGGTTAGCTTAGAGAAATTCCAACTAATTACGAAGAACGCCCCAGCCGACAATCGTAGGTAGAAAATCTAATTTATCGTAGCGACCAAACTGCAGATTATCCATTAATCTTATAGTGAAATAATGGGTTTCATAATTTAGTCCAAGTAAACTCATAGATTGTTCGATAAGAATTCCAATGCTCAAGTTCGAGATTGAGATTAAGTGTCTGTTTATCAAACAATGAAAAGAGGAACTAAAAAAGAACTTATCTCTTATTACTACGGCGTGATTGAACTAAAAAAAACGCGTACAGGCATAATTTTTTTATTTTTTTAAATTTTCATTTTCTTTTATTTAGGAAACATACAGTACAGTTACAAAGTTTTATATTTTACACAGTTAGACTTAAATCTAATGGACCAGCGAAGTTTCCATATTATAAAGTAATTATATGTAAGGGTATTAATTAAAATACAAAAAAGAGAAGGAAAAAAACATAAATAGAAGTTATTTCAAAATTAAAATTTAAGTAAAAAAAAGAAGAAAATTTGTAAAAGTAATTAAAAGTTGAGAATTAAAATAAAGAATAAAAAACATGCTCAGATGTAAAAATAAAATAAAACAAAAATAACATTTTTTAAAAAGGAAAAACATAAATATACACATATATTTAAAGGGATTCAAATAATCGATGAGACGAATCTTTAAATAAGAAAATAAATTTAAGTCAATTTAAAAACATCTTCAAAATTAATGACACATAGTAAGAGCAGCAATATATTGATTTTTTAAACATATACAATATAAGTAATTAAAAGTAGTTTAAAAGTATAAAAACATGTGAATACAGCAGAGAAAAAAGAAAGAATAACAGGTATAAGTAATATTTTTAAAAGCAATATAAGGAGAAGATTTTAAACCAAAGGTAGTTGATAAAACTTCAGTAAAGCGATTTTCGCAGTAATACAAATGTTTTACAGCAATATCATAATGACGTGTGTGCTTTTTTTTGGCACAAATGGCGTCCTTTAACTTAGGCGTAACATTTATGATCAGTCTTACTTACGTATCAGGTGACGGGTCCGGATACAATATTGCATTGTAGAACCACCCCTACCAGGAAGAGAACCCGGGAACTCAAGCATATTGGTCAAAAGCGCGTATAACTTCATTACACATGATTTTCTTTTTCAGGAGTATTATATGAGAGTAGTGTATCGAGCATAAAATACTCGTCCGGGGTTGTAGTGTTATTTTACTGACAAAACTTCACTTCTTTGTTCCACACAGACACGGCATAATTTAAAAATAGCAAAGAAAAATTTGTTTTATATTATATAAATTATTTTCATTTCAATGAGCTTACTGTTTCAACAAATCATTTTTATAATAAAATAAAGAGAAACGGTACAGACAATCTTAAAATCAAAAGGGAGTTAGGCATAATTTCTTTATTCATTACAAACAAACGTACATATTTTTAGTGTAATACCGTTTCCGGAAATAGCCGAAGAAAATAATATAAAACCCGAGCGACGGAAAGGCGCGTTTTCCTGCTTGCTAATGTACCTACCCACGTATTTCTGGAAAGTTCCATTAAGCGGACCTCGCGCCGGATTTTCCAATATCAATACAAAGTCAACAGGACTTTGTATTCGTATATATTCATCTGCCTCGAAAGTTGTAAGCTATAGTAGGCACCATTGAGAAAGGCAAATTCTAAAAATATCCAGAAGCGAATATTCCAGAACTTGAAGCGACTTTTTCAACATTCTCGAGAAATATTTTAATTTTGTAACAGTGATTTTATTTTTTTCATTATACGTAATCGATATTTCTCGCGTCCAAATGAAGATTATGTTTCTCTGTTAAAAGAACCTTGTTCGAGAGTTTTCAACTCAATGACGATTAAATTACTATTAAATTATTAATCATGATCCATCAACGCCCCTTTAATAAATTGTGGGGACCAGAGAGTAAGAGACAAGGATGTGTTGTTGTCTAAAAAAGGGCGCGTAACACGTCACTCGCCCTTTTCTGTCTTTACCAGTATTCAAATTCACTCATTATTTGTGTAATCTTTGTATTTTTGTGTGTAATAAACTAAAAATTGTAAGTAACATAAATTATTTTATTTATTTATTTCTTGAGGTTAAGACCGTTAAATCCATTAAATCCATTCAATCATATGTTTTACATGAACTAACCAATAGCTACTATCAAGTAGAGTATAATAATAAAACCTCTACAAAATAATCAAACAACCTTTCAATATGGCCCATTATCCGATGTTCCATTGTAAGGTCACCCTATACCCATTAAGCTCACGCCCCTCCCTTTATCCTCTCCCTCTTTTTAAAATTATTTCTCCCACAACATTAAATTTTTTCATAAATCATAAGCATTACATTAGGGATACAATATATTGTCACTTGGACATTAATAATATAGTAATAAATGTATTAAAAACTTTGATAAATTAATATCATAAATACATACTAATGCGAATAGTACAAAGATAATTAACAAGTTGCAACAGAGATGTGGAACATTTTGGAAAAGGTAATATAGAAGTCTAGGCATTTACAGGGCTGATGACCTGTCATTGGCTGGCACTTTACACAGTGTGTAACATTCACCATTTTGCTTATATTTGAACAATCCAGTCTTTTGTTTACAAACATTTAGACAAACTAAAAAAATATTGTAATAAAGATAATGACTTTTTTCATGGAAAGTAATGCATTTAGTTCAAACATATATTAGGTGTTAACAAAAGTGAAAAAAATGGTAAAGGTTATGCATCATTTGGAAAAAAAAAATATAAATGTTTAATCTACATATATTTTTCAAAAAAATCTTTCGCAACAATATTTATATGTGCAGTTATTTTTATTTTACATTTTGAGTCTTAAATACTTGGCATTAAACCATTAAATGACTTTGATTGGTGTGTTCGTGGCACTAGCCACTGAGGAAGTTCAGTGTTATTTTTAATATTTTTTTATTCATCAATGGACCATCAAAACAAGCCAAGTTTTTAAAAATATTTTTGTGTGTCTGTAGCGCTGATAATAATCAACGATATGACATTTTAAAGTTTTGTAATTTTTAACTTATTCCGCGTGGGACGTCACAAGTTTCCTTCGGTGAGTTCTGCTGATTGGTCAGTTGGCTTCCCGTAAAACGGAAATCGATTACAATACTCCATCATTGGTTTATTCGGAAGAATTAGTGACGTCATTCAAAGTAGTTCATTTTGATAAAATCCTTTTGATTGTTTTCATACATTTTTTAAATGCAATTTCCCGGAACACTCGACTTCCTCATTTGAAAGGCAAGGTAAAGTCATCACCTGATTTTTACTTTCGAATGTTCTTAAGAAAATTATAATTAATAATAAAAAAAAACACAAAAAATAATAGATGCAACAATCAAATGTACGCAGTTTTATCATGATTATTATTATTAAAAAAATTATAGCGTCATATTTGTGGAAATCACTTCAAGAGCCTCACCTTCTCAACAATGAGTATTGATTTTACATGTTTATATTACACAGTCCTTTTTTAATATCTCTCTTTATTTGAAAATATAACAACTCACACAAAATTTAAAATGAATGTTTTTTTTTTTTCAAATATCTGAAAATATATTGGATTGTATTTTAAACAATTATTTAATCAAGATTAATGACAGTGATGGATTTGATCATTATGTTGAAGCTGGAAAGTAAAATATGTAGCTGACGTACCTGTAATATGTAGTGCTATTTTTAAAAAAGTTAAGCAATACATTTTGAAACGATACATTTTTTCTACCTCAAATTAATTGGAAATTTATGATTTATTAAGGAGCCTTATACAGTGGACCCTCGACTTTCGCACATAATCGATTCCTGACAATGTGTGCGAATGTTGAATGTTCGAAAGTCTATCTAGGGATGCAAAATAAATTATCTAAATTATATCTTATTTTAAAATATTTATTTATCAGTAAATAATACGGAAAGGGGTTTAAATTGTCAGTAGGATCACAGTGAGTCATATCTCGCTGGAAGGTGTGATTTTATAAAATGCTGCGAACGCCCAGTTGCATTCCACCGGCAACACTACTGACTAGTCCTACTCGTTAGCGTCCACGTCGCTTACCCCGGGCAATGGGATCACATTCATAACGGTGTGATCACAGCAGATAACGAGAGGGTGAAAGGCGAGTTTCTGGCGCCTCCAAACCAGAACCGACCAGCTAAGGGAAGGTAACCCCGACAGAAAAATCCACCAGATAAGGCAACGGGAAACCACTCTGGTCATCTTTTCCCTGGAATCACTATGGCGAATACATCCATTAAGCAGTTGTCCTGGCTGCTGAGTAGTGCAGGACCGAGATGCTTTCGCTGTAGTGATCACCAACGTTGGAGGGACCTGACAAGGCACCTCAAGAAGAATACGGAAATATTTCACATAAGGAAGGTTTTAAAAAACAATGTTCCATCGATCAATAATCAAACAATCCAGTGCAATAAAATAATTTATCGAAATTTATTGCGACAGAGAAGGAAAAAAATGAGACGTGAATATGGAGGTCAAGGCACTTGCAGAGCTTATGACTTGTCATTTGCTGGTTTAAGTGGCTACTTCACACACTGTGTAACATTCACCCTATGTTCACGGCGGCCTCCGTGGTGTAGTGGTCAAGACGCTTGACTCACGCACGGAAGGTTCCGGGTTCGATTCCCGGTGAGAACACAAAAATTTAAAAATGTGATTTTTCTCAAGCCTGGTTGTTCTGTAATGTAATTCACCACTGTAATTGGGCCTCCTGGCCTGTTGTTGTGCAAAAAAATGAAATGAAATAAAATGTTCACGCCTATGTTCAATCATCCACACTTCCTTAACTCTTCCATATGTTTTCAGGCTTTGCCTAGTAGGTTAATTGGTTCAGCTGGATGAATCTCACCCACATGATAAAGGTTTCAGCTCTTTTACTACACAAAAGTCAACAGAAATGTGGGTGTTTAAATATGGGCGGAATGGTGAATGTTACACAGTGTGTAAAGTGCCCAATTAAACCCGCCAATGACAGTTTATAAGCCCAGTAAGTGCCTAGACTTCCATATTTACCTCTCCAAATGTTTTTTCTCTCTGTTGCAACAAATTTGGATTTAAATATATATGATAGAGATTAATTATTTGAATTTGTTTCTATTTAAATTTTTATCGAAACTGTAGATAAAAAAAAGCAGATTTAAATAGCTTCTTTTTTTAATGAATATAATATAAATATAATAATAATACTTTTATTTTATTTTTTTCATTTTTAGCAACAAAAAAATGTGCTTTAATATTAGAACTCATTTTTTAACTTTTTGATATCTATCGTATCTTCCAATAGACTTTGTTTCAATTTAAAATAAAATGTAAACCTACACACCGCACACAGGCCATGCCTTTGTGGGATTTTTTTGTGTTAATGTCATAGTTTTTTTTAAAATTATTATAATATGGATAAACCCATTGTAAAATGCAAAGAAAAAAAAATAAATACACAAAAATATATTTAAAAAATAACTCCCACAGGCAATCCAGCTTATCTATCAACTTTTGGACATACTCAAAACAATGTTGATTAAAATTTTTATTGTGTTTATTATTACAGGCGGCTTCCGCAGTTCTATGGCCAAGAAACTAGCCAAATCAACCCAAACCCACCTTAATGAAAGAGTTTCGGGTTATAGTTTTACCTAAAAAAATTAATTAAACCAGTCGGTAGAAAAATAAAAATTAAGTTGTTGAAAACAAAGCTGTTTTATATTTATTTTATTAAATGAGATTAAATTAAGTACCCGTTTGAAATAAAATGACTCGATTAATCAATTAATATTACAATTCCTATTCCCGGCGTAAACTATTTGATTTAGAATTATCGGGTAGAATAAATAATAATAATACTGTTTCTAAAGTTGGTGCGAGGATCTTATCTACTAGTGAGAAGAAATAAGCTTCAAAGGGCTTTCAAGCTCCGTATCGATATATATCAACTTTACTTTCTCTATTGTAAAGTATTTCTGAATAGAAATCGAATATTTTCTGTTGGAAAAGGCTTCAATTAATTGTAAGTCAAACTGAAGATTTTTTTTAGTTTTTGAACTTACTGCTTCTTTATCTTCTTCGTTTTCGTATATAGCTTACACTGCATATCATATCTTAGGAATTGAGTCTGCTTGACTTGGCGGTGCACACAAGCAAATACGTATTTTTTTCCTACTAATAATAATTTAATTATACAGGATGTTTGGCGCATCGTTTGAATTCAGAGATCATGATCAGTTTTGGCATTTTTTTTAAATGGCCAATCAAATTTGAGTTTTTTTTTCATGATTTTATCGACATTTTCGACGACAGGCCTGCTAGAGCGTGGTGCATCATTCACCTCTACTACACCAAAACGAAATCGCTCGAACCACTGTTGTACAGCACGAACCGAAAGAGTATCGGCCCCGTATATATTGCAAATTTCGTTGGTCGCTTTCGACGCGTTTTTCCCTTTCAGGTAGTAAAAATGTAAAATATGGCGAATTTCTTCCTTTGAGACCTCCATACTCGACGTACGATAGTTTACGACTGAACCGACCACGCGCAATACAGTGAAAAAAACGTTTGTAGTATACACTCACACCTTTACAACGACGTATCGTATAATCCGATGTACCCAATATTAAACGAGATACACTAAGTTGAAAAAAAAGGGCGCGAAATACAAAATTACGTTTTCCCCAACCTGATATAAATTCCAACCTTCAGCTTGGACGATTGGACAAAAAACATTTGTCATTGTACTTAGTTGAATTTAAAATCATTTCATGGATGAAAAATAATTAATTTATAAGAATATAACTTTATTTTGATTTTTCAATAAAAAATATCTTTAAAAAAAAAATTTTTGAAACCTATCCATTTTACTGGTGAAAAAAAATTTCGCTGAAAAGCAACAAATTAGGGAGGTTACTGACATTTAATGGATGATATATATAAAGGGCTGGCTGGGGTCAGGAACGGGTGACATTAGTGATGAACATAACCGATTAATTGAAATACTTGAATAATTTATTCATAACTGATTAACAGAATATCCGATATTCGAATATAGGCCAAAATAATCCATTTTTAAAGATCTCGAGACATATAATATTCCCTTTCAGGCAGCAGTTATGAAACTTTTAAAAAGTTTTTTATTTATATTTATTGAATCATCGTTCTCTTTCCACACGCAATGGTGCATAGGGCACTATATTGGTACACCAACCGCGGCGTATTCTTATTTAAAGTAGGAAATTGAAACCGAGACCTTTTGCATAATACACAAACGCGCTGACCGTAAGACCAGGAGGCGGACAAATTTATTAAATTCAATTCAATATTTTTTTTTAAATAAATATTTGCGTTCTTATGATTAACTCACATATTAAGTTTTGGGGGTCATTTTCAAAGAGTTGTAAATAACTCGCTATTAGAATATACAAATGATAATCAAGTTGGAGTAGAGTGGAATTCGAACCACGGACCTTTGAGCCGTGAGTCCGAGACACTAGCCACGGGACCACAACCAGATTCATTACATTTTTGGGCGTTTTTTTGTAGTTCATTCGTTTTTCGGAATCTTTAGAATTATTTAAGTTTTTACAATTTTGTTTCGTGATCAATTTAAGTGTACCTGCTTATTTCCCTAAATATTTTTTTTTTTAAAAACGGGTATATAGGACACTTCACTAACACACAATTGCAGCGTATATTGATCACCTGTTATAAAAAGATAAGGTAATTGAACTTAGTTATGCAGAAAGTACCCAGCACACAATAAAAAAAGAGATATTAGTGTTATCGGGTAGAGTAGATCAATTTTATGTTTCGTTAAAAACAGCCAGACCACTTTCATACAAAACAACTGTCATAATTACCTTCTGAAAATAATGTGAATTACAAAAACGACATTTCTCATTTTGCAGAAAACACCTACAACACTAGAATTTTTTTAATGTATAGATGCTAATGGGAAGGTAATGTAGAAATCTAGTTATCTTAAATAAATAAAAATGGGTAAATACAGAAGTATTTTAATATTGTAAATTTATTAATTGAAAAAACTCTGTAATAAAAATATATGTTTGAATACAGAATGTCACCTCAAACAATCAAAGTTTAAATGAGATAGCATTCACTTTAAAAAATCAACTAAATTTCTTTGGCACGTAATTAAAATATTTTAAAAGTTATTATAACAAATTAATTCAGTGATAACAATTAAATAACCTAATATAAATATAAATAACATATTCAATACCTACATAATGACACAACATACATTAGAGTTTTCCTAGTGCTGGCGGTTTTTTGCAAAATGTTCATCTTAGGCTGTAAGTCAGTCAGACTTTAAAAAATATTGAAACTGGTCAAATACATAATCAGTTAATTTTTGTGATATAAAGAAAGCCGAATGCATGCAGTATTAATCATTTTTTAAAGTAAAGAACATTCCTACTGTTGTGTAGTTTTGATTTTCCACTCTTTTCACAAAAGTGCTATTATCTCAGTTTCGCTTTTCTATGCCTAGCTGCTTTCTACATAACTACGTTCAATTAAGCTTAGACTTCAGGAGCCAGCCCAGCGACAGTGTAAAACGATATATCTAACCAATAAGAGAAAGAGCAATAAAATTTATAAAATAAAACAAACGAATTATTCGATTATCACTATCCGTTACATATTCGCATCACTAGGTTACATACACAGTACTTAGAGTTGACACATAACTTAGAGTTGACACATAACTTAGAGTTGACACATAACTTAGAGTTGACACATAAAAGCCCATTCCTCATGTGTCGTCCAAACCACCGACACGGTAAAATGGAGACATTTAAAAAAAAAAAATTGGCTACCCTCAGGTAAAAGTCATGTAAAATAATATCGAGTGCAGATTAGTCAGTATCATGGTATACTGGTTAGTGCGTTTGCCCGCCATTAAATTAATTAAGCTGATAATTATAATGCGTACTTTAAATATCAATCCACTCTTGTAATTTTATCGTGGATTGGGTTGATATGTGTGAAATGGGCCAAAGGCGTGATGAATGCGAGAAAGGTCAGGGAGTAATGAGGAACCGTAAAAACCGTTATATTACTTTAGGTAACGCGTCATTAGATCAAAAAACTTTCAGACAAAGCGCTGGTCCGAGCTTTTATAAAAGGGGAAAAATTCACATAGTTAAATTCGTTTGTGATATGAATAAATTTGGACTATTTATGTCACAGTGGGTAATTTATTTATTCATTTTATTGCGGAACCAAACAGTATGTACAAAATATATTGTTTTTTTTATTATTAGTGCAATACACCCAAGCACACACCAAAAGAAAATTACTGTGAAGATATAATAATTCAAATTATGTTAAATAATACAAATTTAGAAAATCTTAAATGAAATGGATGTAGGTACATAATAATAAGCATAATTCATTGGGGTGCGTGCTATAATCAAGAGTGATCAACGTCCTGGATGACCATACTAAACTAAGATTTCCAAAACGGAAGCTATTTTCAGGAGAAGTGTACAAAATTGGGCTTTGTCTAAGGGAAAAGACTATTTTTTTTTTTGTTTTTTTTTATTTATTTACAATTTTAAAAAACCCGTTAGGGTTACATTAGAAATTTAATATTGTCTAGTCATTTTATGTCTCGTCTAGTCTAGTTAGTTCAGTCATCATGTGCTTTTTCAGATTGGTTTTAAATTTGTCTCCATCAAAAGTTTTCAAGTAGTAAGGTAGGTCGTTGTAGTGTTTAAGTCCATTATGTAGTATTTTTGACTGTCCTGTGTTTGTCTTTGCTTTTTCAATATGATAGTGTTTTTGTTGTCTGGTGTTATATTTATGTATGTCAGCATTTTTGACTAATATTATGTCGTCGTCTTGTATGTTTCCCAGTGTTATTTTGTGCACAATTTTTAAGGTTTCAATTTTAGTCAAGTAGTTTATGTCAAACTGGTGTGTTTTCTTGTACAGTTCAGTCGTAGAGGTCAGGTAGGGTAGGTTGTATGTTAGTTTAAGAATTCTATTTTGTTGTCTTTGTATTCTTGTTATGTCTGTCTTGTTACCAGTTCCCCAGAAGGCGATCATGTAACTCAATTTACTTTTGACATAGGCTTCGTACATCATAATTTTTTCCTTTCTTGATATAAAATCTTTAATTTTGTAGAAGAGGCTTTGTAGTGATGCCATTACTTTAGTGAGTCCGTCTATGTGTTTTGTCCATTTTAATTGTATGTCCATTGTGAGTCCTAGGTAAGTCACATGTTCTAGTTCTTTAAGAGTTTCGTTGTTTATTTTTATGTTCATGTTATGGTTCTTCTTTTGTGTTTCGAAATGTATTATATTGCATTTCTTGGCATTTAGTGTTAAGAAGTTTTTGTTTGTCCATTCTAATAGTTTTTGCACGTCATTGTTGATGGTTTTAGTGGTTTCAATGTCATTTTTGTTTTCATATAAAATTCCTAAGTCGTCCGCATAGATTGTTTTTTTCCCATTATGTCACTGTGTATTATGTCGTTAATATATATTATATAAAACAATGGTCCTAATATTGATCCCTGAGGTACTCCAAATTGCATTGTTGTTATTTCACTTTTGTGTTCTTCAATTTTCGTAAACTGTTTTCTTCCTTGTAGATAGTTTTTAAATATTTTGAGAGCTTGTCCCTTAACTCCTGTATGTTGTAGTTTATCTAGAAGGGTATCTATGTGGACTGTATCAAATGCCTTCTTGAAGTCAAGTATGAGTGCAGTCACTGTATTTCCTTTATCAATTTTGGTTTGTATAAAGTTGCAAACTGATGTCATTGCTGTGGAGGTACCCTTTCTTTTTTGAAATCCATGTTGGTCTTTTGCAATAAAATTAAGGTTTTCAAGGTGTTGGTATAATCGATTGTGTAGCACTTTTTCAAATATTTTACTTAGAATGGTTAAGTTTGCAATGGGTCTGTAGTTAGAAGCTAAGTTTTTTTCTCCTCCTTTGTAAATTGGTGTTATTCTTGCTAATTTCATTACTTCTGGAAAGCTTCCAAGCTTCCTCTTGAAAAAGACTGCTGCGAAATATTGCATACATTTATAAATGATACTATTGTGCGTGTTGTCCAGATGTTTATTTAATTTTTTGTTATTGTAATCATTTTTATTTGTAGTATTCTTAAATAATATGTATGCTTTTACTTTCTATGTTGTTGTATCCCAACTCAACACAAGGCTTTTGGCCTCAGAAACGTGAATACGTTTTTTTTTTGTTGTAAAATGTATCTTTTTATGTGTTTGGTCAGCTTAATGCCTTTCAGGCATTGTATACTGATAACAGCGGGAATTAGAATTTAGTGGACTGTATGGAAATTGTTACTCACTTTAAAGTTCTTCCGATTGTTTCTTATATGGAGCACTTCACTATTGCTGTAACACGGATACCGATATCGTGTAGATGATGATGAATGTATAATTTAAGGTATTTATATAACACTATCTTCACTTTGTATGAAATATGCTGACGCAGTATATGATAAAAATTTATCAGAGAGACAACTTTACACATGTGACTTGCTCACAGGACGGTAGAAGAACAAAAATTTGAAATAGGAAAGATTTGGGTAGGAACGAAATATTTACAGTCTTCTATGAGTTGCCATTGCCAGTATAGAAAATGTAAATTCAGTACTTATGATATTACTAAATAAAATTAAATGCTTAAAAATAAATAATGTAATGCGTTCATTTTAAATTTGGAGATAAATTCTTAAGTTTACTTATTTTTGACCATTAGAATGTCCAATTTGTTACTTTTACACCCGTGTACTTCTATAAATATATCTATGATTTTTTTCTTTAATTTACATTCATTGTCATGAAAAGTATCAACCCTGGTATATCTATAGTAAGTTATATTGCTCGCGTATTCTAGGTATTGTAGATTGTTTTAAATAGTGGACGCGCTGTCTGTGTAAAACAGACGACGCCATTATTGTTTCTTCGAAAGATTTTTTGATTTTTTAGTTTTTATTCAATTAATTTAAGAGGACATACAGTTTTACAATATTATTTAATCATTACTTAAAACAAGAAAATCTACATCAATAACAGTTCTTATATTGATCGAATAAGAAAGGTAAGAAATAATCCGGAAACATTTCGGAGGCACAGCAGTAGCTAGGAAATCCAAGGAATATAAAGGTCAGTGCTAGGGGGAAATGGGATATGAAAAAGAAAATTTTACGGGTGGTAGTAATTAGAGCATTAAATTGTACGGCAAAGTATCTTGAAAATGTGTAAAAAAAATTCATTAAAATTATTTTAATAAAAATAAACTTCTTTGAATGACGTCACTAGTTCTTCCAAATCAAGCAAATATAGAGTGCTGTTAGAGGTTTCCGGCTTAAGAGAAGCCAATTCACCAATCAGCAGAACTCACCGAAGAGAACTTGTGACGCCACACGCGGAGTAATTTCAAAATTACGAAACTTAAAAAAAGCATATACTAATAATATAAGATCTGTACATAGAGGTCAAATACAAAGAAAAGAGGATTTTTTTCACTTCGTCAATTTTGAAAATGGAGAAATTCGATTCAGTTTTAAATATTTAACGGTTTTCAAAAATAAGGTAAATAAACAGACAAATATTATACACGTTTACCATACAAATCAACCATATATGTATTTATAAAGTCAAAAGAGTAGTATCGTATTGTTTTGGTTCGGAAAAGACAGTCAAGTAACACTTATTTATTTTTTTATATACATATTTGGACCCCTGTATTTAGCAGCCTTACGTGTCATGTATAAAGCTAAGGTGATCGGAGAAAAATCGTTTTTGTTTATCTTGGAAATGGGATGTTCGATCACTGATTTTGGTTTACAACCTTTATGAGTTCAATCACCATTGTTGCAAAGTCTAAGAACAATGGCGCGTGATAACTACTTTTAACGACAGTCTGAATATCTGTTAAAGATATCCCATCTTTCCTGCATTCTGCTTTAAGATTATGGCGTTGTAAACAGAAAATGGGCACTGATATATATTTATATATATATATGTTCGATACTCTGTGAAGAAATATCATCGCATGGACAATATTTATCATTCCTTCATTTAAACCTATAGGTAACTTCTCATGGCTCCGTGTCCGGTAAAAATTTGGGTCGTTTCGGAAGTATTTTGGTGACGACAACGGAAGTTTGCTGCATCAGCCATCAGCCAGTAACACTTATTACTTCAGATTTATAACGTAATACGAATGTCAAAAGATTAAAGTTTCACTAGAACAAGGTTTCCGCTATCTTCCGCGGAACACCAGTGTTCCACGGAGCCTGAGCAGGTGTTCTGTGAAACATTTGAGTAAATTTTCGTGAAAACAACTCTTTCGCAGTTTTTTCCCAAAACTAGTAAAGACGATTCCTGGGTTCTGAATCCATTTTCCGTGACAGATAAGGTAGGCTTAAGCGCAAGTATTTTACTTCCGTTTTCTACTAATTACTTATGCGAAATAGATTTCCTGTAACTTATTTGTCGGCCTCGTAGTAGTCAGCGCGTTTGCCTGCCATGCAAGAGATCTCGGGTTCGAATCCCGACATGGTTGATGTAAAATATTTATTCAAAGGTGTGTTTTTACACTTTGATATTTCATAGTCCCTGGACTAATACCTGAAAAGTAAGACTGATCATCTTATCTTCATGTAACAAAAATGATCTAGATAGGCTACAATTGGTGTACCAATGCAGTGCCCTATGCACTATGATGTGCGGAAAGGGAACGATTTTTTTAATTTTTTTTTTTTTATATTTTTTAAAAATTTATTTTATATAGAGCCTAAGTCAATTACAATAGTTACATAAAGAAACATAAATACAAGAACCTGAACAAAAAGAACATAAAATTATGTAACGAAGACAAACAAGGGCAATACAATAATGGTATACAATATATTCATAGAAACGAAAGACATAAGACTTCAAGCTAAACCATGCCAGTCCAACTTCATCCCACACTGTTATAGTTGCGAAGAGATCTACGGAAAGCCAGAAGATCTATTCCAAAGAATTCCAAGTCGTGTGACGAATTAACTTATCTACACATACTGGACATTGGGGCATAAAAACAAAGGTTTCCCTTTGGAGATTTGATAAATAGCAGATTTTGACTTCTGGTTATATGGTTGGAAAAATGAAAAGAAAATGATGATGATGATTGCTTTTGTGAAGTAGAATTTTCTAATTATGCTGCAACAAAGAAGTACAGAAACAGGCTCGATACCGCAACAGATATAACAGAAGTGCATGATATCAAAAAGATTTGCTATTCAAAAACTCGAAATCATCGAGAGTTTTATTCACCAATATTTGAATGTAAATTGCTCAAATTACTAAATAAATAATTAATGTTTTATTTATAATTTGACTATCAATTATTTCCCAACCAAAAAAAAATTAAGAGTTTGGTTAAAAGTTTTGAACCTACGAATAAAACTTTAGGAAACCTTGCACGAGAAAATAACATAAATCTAGAATATATTCGAATAATACGAAGTCAAGCACATACAAGTCTCTAATGGAGGCGAGGCAGCAAAATTCGTGATCCTAATAAATATTATTCTGAATATTTTCCGTGAAAAAGAAAATGGGAGAAGGAATCAACGTTTATTGACAGTGGAGACTGTTTATCACTTTTACGACTGTCTGCGAAGACCCGAAGAATAATTTATTTAGAATTTACCCTTGGTCCAAGGACCTTTATTATCATCATTAAGTCTAAAATAATGTCAAACAATGTTCTGCAATAAAAATCAATGCCATTCGTTACAAAACCGTAAAAGATTGTTGATCAAAAGTGTGTATTAAACTCCCTGAAAACCGAATTAAATATGCCAGTTATAAAAAAAAATTGATGAGATAATAATTTGAAAAGATTCGTTTGTTTTTTTTCTTCTTCTTATGGTTTAGAAGTTATTTCTATGTTAGTTTGAACATGCGAAAGGTTTCAAAGGGTGTTTTTTTACCTGCATGGAAAATAAATACCAGTTGCAAGTACATGTTAAAATCCGTTTAATTAAATTAAAATTATATCGGAAGGAATCAGGTGCTCTAACGAAAGTCGAACTGTTGAAATGAAAATCCCATTTGCGAGATTACGGATTGCAACCTAGCGGACAAAAATAGACTCCATACAGAAAATTGCCAGCAACGAGGAACTTCAGTCCTACTGGAAATAGGATACAAAAAATGTTTTTTTGCGCGCGTTAAAAATTAGAGTATTAATTGTACCGCAAAGTATCTTGAAAATGTACGGAAAAAATAATAAAAACGCACTACTTAAAACGACGTCACGGGTTCATATGAACCAACCAATGATATGAGCGCGATGAAGGATTTCCGGTTTAGTTACCGTAAACGAACCAATCGGAAGAACTGAAAGAGAAGAACCTCTGACGTCACACGCGGAGTTATTTCAGAAATACAAAAGTTTAAAAAGTCATAGGGCTGATAATACGATTTATAAAAATTAACGAAAATAATTTTTGGCTTAGTTAATTAGTCTATTAACAAATAAAATAAAAACACTCAATTTCCTCGTTAGAAAACGAAAACGTGACGTTATTATTTGATGTATTATTGGTAAAATAAAATTGCAAAGTTAGTGTTTGTTTGAGCATAATATTATAATAACGTAAACGGAATGGTAATTTTAAATTGTTCGTAAATTTGATCTCAAAATGACTTCAATATAAATATTAAGATTTACATTTACCCTTCTCTGAGTTTCGTAATTTTTTCAACCGGAAACAACGAATAAAGTACTGTTCAAGTCTAGTGGCCTAAAAATAAAGCACGCAATAAAGTAACACCAGTAAAAATGTAAGCAGCTTTTTAAAACAGCATTATTATAAATCTTTTTATCTTTCGGAGGCGGAAAGTATAAGGAAAAACAACATCTGGGTGTAGAATTGGCGCTATTCGTTTGTAAGGAGCAGATTACTTCTAGCACACACAAAGTGCCGAGTAAAGCGTTTCCCTTTATTCGCCATTCTTCACTCTCGCTTTCTCCACCGCCGCATTACACTACATGATTATATTACGAGGGTTGGTAATAACGTGGCCTAAATTAATCTTCTGCCGATTAAGCCGGAGTACTTACTTGTGTTAAGTGAAGTTTGGATTGATCTACATTAAATTGTTTTTATAAAGTAAGATATTTTTTCAACAAACAAAAAGCCGTTGAAAATGTGGGGTTTACAGAGCTTATGATCTGTCATCGGCGGGGCTGGTATTTTAGATCTTCTCTACCTCCTAGAGAGTGATTAGTTTGAAGATTGTCTTTATATAATGGCCACACTTATGATTAATCACTTATGGTCAATCCAGGAATAAAAATAATGGGATAAGGACTTACGTTTTCCTTTCTTTGGCACTTGTTCCAGGATAGCACTTGATCGTTTTATTAGCACGTCACGTTATTTAAATTTATCCGCGGATGTTATCTTTCGAATTTCGATTTCGAATAGAGTTTTTTCTGGCAAGAAGTACTGTATTTTCTTGACTTACCGCCGGTGGAAAAAGTGACGTTAAGGACTGTAGAAATCAAAGCAAAGGCCAACGAATTTCAAAAGACAAGACGGTTTGACACATTATGTTAAGAGACACTAGCCACGGGACCACAACCCGATTTAATAATAGTTGAGAATTATTAATCAATAAGTCCACTTATATTCACTACGCATTGTCACATACATGCTCACCCTCTCTCGCTCACACACACACACCTATATATATATTTATTTATTATACTCACCCTCACTAAGTACTTAGTATATTATGTTAAATTAAAAGACATTCTTATAAAATGTCATACTCAATGACATATTATAAATTACCTCTATGATTTTACACGTATTTTCTCATGGATATTTTGTAATCATTGCATAAATGTATTTTTTTTTTTTTTGAGAAATAAACCATAAATATATACAAAAAATAAAACACTAAAAATCCCCATCTTAGAACAGACTGAGCCGGGTTAGATGAAGACTAACCTAACTAAGGCCACTCCATATTCATGATCAAATGTTCTATTGTTATATATATATTATATCCCCTGGTAATAAGTATGTAGGATTTTGGGGATTGAAAGTTGGAGCTCCTACTCTAGTGAGATTGACAGAAGACAAAGGGTTGTTGTTTAATGCGTATTTTTAACATGGCGAATAAGCGTAAGTAGCGACTATGATGGATTGAAGAGACTGCACTTGAACTATATGCTGAAACTGAGTGACTGTGTCGAGCTGGACTGAACTGAACTGACTGACTGACTGAATTTGTTGAGCTGACTGATTCTGACTGCGTTCTGTGGTCTCTTTATAGGCGACGTTTCTTTGTAGTTCATTTCTTCATGGTAGGGACGATGTGAATGTACTGCAAAACGATGCTCCCGATTTCAATACTAATAGAGTTGCATTATATGTTATACTGGATTGTATAGAAAATGATGACATTGCTTTCTTCGGTCATCGCATGTATGTCATCGATTGTGGACTATGAACCCTACAGATATGTAGGTTTTAAAAAAATATTAATAAATCAATCAATAAACCAGCGAACAACATGCTGTAAGCCGAGTAAATGCCTAGACTTCCTTACTTCCTTCTCATTTGAGAAGGAAGTAAGGAATCTATCTAATCTAAGGAAGGAATCTATTTAGATTCTTTATCCCTGTCGAAATTATTCGTCAAACTTGTATCCGTCTAAATTTTCAACATACTAAATTTATGTGTACATGGAACTAATGGGCCATTAGATATATTTTATGCGTGTCGCTCAAAGAGATATCCCATTAAGAAACCCTTCTCTAGCTAACAATCTTTACTTAGCCGCACGCGCTTCTAACTGAATATTTATAATAATATAATCCTTTCCTTCCCAAATACAAACTCACTTACGCATTTCCGTCGCAAGATCTTCATTTACGTTTAAATATTCAATAAACAGGATGAGCATAATATAGCCTTACATTCATCTTATTTATTGAGTTTCAGATGAAGCAAACAGTATACAAATACTCAGTAATATCGATCAAATGGGAGATAAAAGGCTTAAAGGAAACGGAAATTGATGTAAAAATTACAGTAAAAATAAATTTTAGTCAAGTGACTTTTTTGAAGTTGCATGTTTATTTAGTTTTGGAACAACAAACAATTACTAGCAACAATAACATATACACATACAAAATCAGAAAATAAATGAGCCAGTAATCCGCAGCAGGCGAGTAACAAAAATCGTAAGCAATTTTTAAAAATGAAACAAAAAATCAATTTTAATGTATAATTTCTGAGATGCTTGATAAACTTTGTGTAATTAACATGCGTTGAAAATCATCATCTGATTCTGCCACTATAGTTGTATCGTCTGCGTAAGATATGATGTAAACGACTTTATCTCCCTTAGTCTTAGATTTACCACTTCCTCCATTCCCGAAAGCGTTTTTATGTATTTATTTAGTTTGTGAAAAGTTTTTTGGTTTTTATATAGTGTTGTGATATATCCAGTTATAAATATGTTGACACATTACAACAGAGATGAAGAACATTTTTTCAGATCATGAAATTTATTCAATAATACCCAATTTCAGTACTGCACAATAATGAATTTTCATGTCTCGACTCTATTTATTTATTAAACGGCCTAAGCCAATGCACGGTTTACATACATGTTGTTTGAACAAAGATTGTATAAATATAGAAAATAATACTTAAGCTAAAAACAGAAATAAGGGGAGTAAATTAGAACAAAGGTATGGATAATTAGTCTAACAGCAGCTCAGTTTAGCCATGGCATCCCCCACACTCTTCTTGACATTAACAATAGATCTGCGAAACGCAGGAAGATCCAGCCAAGAAACTCCAAGTCACTGGAAGAGTTTACTAGTCTACACATTCATTTGGGAATTAAAGCCATAGTTAGATTTGGAAGATTTGACATGCAAAAGATTATTGTTTCTAGTGACACGGAGGGAACATAGAAAGAGATTGTTTGATACAGAGAAGGGATATCACTTATTGAGTTTAGTATTTTAAAAATGCATATAAGGTCCAACTCTGTTCTGCGGTTCTTCAATGAAGACATTTATTCTTCAATTAATTCACTTTTTCAATATCAGCATAGGAATAAGTTCCTCTTTCGAAGCCGAGCAACCGTGCGATTCTGCTCAGAAAACGATGCTGGACGGACTCCAAATGATTAATATGATTCCGATAGTATGGAGATCAAATTATCCTAGCAAATTCTAAATGGTGAAGAATTAATGAACAGTAAAGTACTTTAATGGCGCTAATATTTTTGAAGTCTCTGGTCAATCTATTGACGAAATCGAGAAGTTTTAGAGATTTGTTTATAATGTTGTCGATGTGCTCACGGTAGGGCAGTAGACTTGCTAGAAAGTTCCATGATCATTTTGGTTAAAGGCAACTGAGTCCCCTTATTTTAGTCCCGTGATGACCGAGAAACAGTATTCAATTATTTAGGCCTGCGAGTGAAAATGCTATGATAAATTTTCCGCAAGATTCTAGAGAAATTACGAATATTCATGTTGAAGTAGCGGATTAAGTCCGCATTAAATTTTCGCTCCACGAGGTACTCAAATATATTTCCATTTCGAAATAAGAATAATTCTTCTATTTTTGGCTCATTATCCAGGCAACTTTTCTTATGAGACAATACATTATAGATACGAGACGATTAACGAGACACGACAGTTAATAAATTGATTAAACCAGGATGACAACCATATTACAGAGGCATATTCAAGAATAGGGTGAATAAAGAAGAATTGGGTATTCTTAGGCCTTTTCAACGATATTATAATTTCTACCTTAATTGTTTGTCATAAATATACTAAAAAGAAACGTATGCTAAAAACGTGCTTAAGCTCTTAAGGCTATAGTCTGGTAAAACAAACGCAAAATGAGGAAATCATACGATTCTGCCATTTTAAAACTAATGCTTTTTTAATCGCGCAGAAATAAAAAAAAAACATAAATAGATAAAAATAATAATTTTTCAAGGTTAAAAAAATAAATATATATATTTAAAAGTTTTATGTAACTAAAATATAATTACTTTTAGACCGGCAGATTACGCCGTTTCAAATTTAGACTTGACTTAGGTATCTGGGATCTCAATTAAGACTAAGTTTCGAACTAAATAGTCCCGTGGTAGCCAAAGATCGATTTCCCACTTTACCACAACCTAACTCACATTATTAAAAACAATGATTCTCGGCTGGGTAGTTAAAAATGGGACAAAAATTTAGAAATCAGAACATTGTATCAAAATCATACAGCTTTATTCTCGCACATTTCACAAGAAGAAAAACTATGTTACAGCTACAAAAATACTTCTCATAAAAATAATTTGAATAATATTTTTAAAAAAAGAACAGTTCTGTACCTTAGAGGATAAAACACGGCAGTCCACTTTTTTCCGTTTTGAAGTTGAAAATACAGAAATTATCGCAATAAACTATTTTATACGTAAATAAAACACTGAAGTCAACCTTTGTCATAAAAATGTCTTTTTAAGTTGAAATGAACATCTGAAGTCCACTTTGTTTTAGTGAAAAAAACATCAGTAGTCCCAGATACGCTATTTTTCTTACGCCTTATTCTCTCCACTGCTGGATAAAGACCTCTTCCAGAAGTCTCCATTCCTTCCATCACCCGCTTTCATCGTCCACGTTTTACCGGCAATAGAGGCAATGTCGTCGACCCATCTTTTCTGTGGCCTTCCAACACTTCTTTTGTTTGCCCATGGTCTCTACTTCATTATTCTGAGTGTCCACCTGCCGTCATTTTGTCTCGCCAAGTGTCCTGCCCACTGCCATTTCAATTTCGCTGCACGATCCATGATATCCACAACTCCGGTTCGGCGCCTTATTTCTTCATTTCTTACTCTGTCTCTTAGACATACACCGAGCATCTGCCTTTCCATGGCTTTCCATCCTACTTGTTTGTGTTACAGACATGGTTTCTAGTCCGTATGTTGTCACCGGCAATATGCACGATTCATATACTTCTCTTTTTAAGCTTATAGGGACTTCTTTATTTTCAAAAATATATTTTAATCTGCCGATAATATGTACTATTATTATCAAAATAATAATTTTATTACATTGAAAGTTATTTATTGTGGATGTAGATAATTGGTAGGATTCCATGTTAACATTTGGTAAGTTATCCAAAATAAAACACTTTTTTTGGATTTAGTTTTACATTTATTTTTAAAAAAATATATGTGACACATTTCGTCTTATAAGGACATTATCCAACTAACTTAAATAGTTACAAAGTTTCCGTTTACACTAAAAATATTTGCTGTTTAATGATATAGGTGCATAATAGTGTTAATAGTTTATGGGGATATTTAACAAGTATTGAGGATTTTTATATAGACCAAGAAAAGTAACGTAATTAAAAATCAATTAGGATTAGTTCATTTTACTAGCTACATTATGGGTATATTGGTTTTTTCAGTGTTCATGTACAGTGTAGAGTGTTGGACACTGAGGGAATCTGAAGAGAAAAAAATCGAAGCTTTCGAAATGTGGTGGATTTCGTGGACGGCCAGACTTACGAATGCATCTATACTCCAGGAACTGGACATAGGAAAGACTAAAACCCATGTGCGAGAAGAGAATCCTGCAGCTCTTTGGACATATTTCCAGGGGAAACTCTGATAGTTTGGAGAAAACTATTCTCCTGGGAAGTGTCGAAGGGACAAGGTCGCGTGGACGTCAATCGACAAGTTGGAGCGGCCTAGTCACTGAATTATCAGAACCATCACTGACGAATGCCTATAGAAGAGCACAAGACCGTTCCAGATGGAGAGAGACTGTCCACAGACGAGCCATGCCTGGAGTCTGGCGTTATCACCATCCTCAGACATGAGGCACGGATTGAATAGAGAGGGTATATTGGGAAAGTCTTCCATTATTTATAATGTTTGTACGGGTAAATTTATTAATCAAACAGCAATTATTATTGTTAGTATAAGGAAACTTAAGTTTTTTTAATATTTTATTTTTATTCATATAACAAATAAAATTACAATATTACAACTAAATACAATTTTTATTTTAATTAAATATATTTACATTAACGTTTTCCATAACGTAAAAGAAATAAACAATTCTTGTGTACATAATGAGGAGTGACGTCTTACAATAGTTTGTTTATTTTATATATAAGTAGTTATTTATGTATTGAAAATTTCTCATTTGGTTCAATAGTTAAGATAATTTGGAAATAGCACAATCACAAAATCTTGTTCCCTGAACATTTTGTATAATGTGACTCCTGTGGTTATCCTTTAAGGTACAGAGTTCAAGTTTAATTAAGTAGAGAAATGTGAAAGAGGGGAGATGTTTTTAATTGAATGATTACACGGAGGAAGACATTTTGTTACTAAAGAAATGAGGCAGATTTTTGCTAGCGAGAAGATGAAGATTTTGCGTAGTACAGTAAGTAAGTAAAATCAGTAATTATTTGTCCAATGGCTGTCTACGTGAAAGAGAAGATTATGTCTCAAGTCTCTAGTCTTCTAGATGGAATTTCTTTATACTTAAAACACAGTAGTTTAGAAGCCACAAACAACGAATGATTATAATTTTCAATGAGAGCATGCGATGAGTTTTCTATCTAAAGTTTGTGAGTTATGAAGAGCAAAGCTGCAATTAAATTATGAGTTTTAAACTTTGTATAGATAGCGCCATTGTATTTATTTATTCAGTTCACACAAACGACTGGGGGGCAAAATAAAAACAAGTATGGTACATAGATAAAATATATAACGTAAGAAATAAAATATAGCATTTGGCACATGCCAATACATAATCCTACATATAACTAGTAAGCATATAAAAATGACACGATATACATAAATATTGTAAAACAATTAAATAAATCAATATAGTAAGATTTTTTTTTTTAGGATACGCTGATAAAAAACAAAATGTTGCTATATTTTCACAGTTGTAAGCGGGTGTAAAAGAAAATTGTAAACCAATTATTAAAATGCTTAAAAGTATACACCTGAAAGAGCTAAGAAAAACTTATACATATAAGAAAAAAAATGATTTTAGTGTCCATAAGAAATAAAAAAACAATAGAAAAATATTTTTTAATTTTAAGCACATAACAAACAATAGCAAAAGAAAAAAACTATTGTATGTAAATAAGATTTTTGATTCCCGACATGGTTGAAATGAAACATTTATTTAAAGGGGTGTTTTCACACTTGAATATTTCATAGTCCCTGGACTTTCACAAAAAAACGTAATAAAAATTATTTACTCCCAGTCAGAAAAAGCTCCCTCGATATGAAAGAATAATTCAAACTAAACAACTAAGTGAAAGTAAAACATTTTTTAAAAATATACAAAAAATAATGTTATGTCCAATAAACAAATTTATTTATTTATTTGAAAAATTGGAATCTGCATTACTTTACGGGCTGTTTAAACCATTACGTGATGCAGACTGTCAATATAAGTTAGAAGATAGTAAATAGAAATCAGATAGCTGCTAAACTGCCGACATGTACAGAAAAACAGATCCATATTATCCGCAGAAGCCGTATTCAGCAAGCGAATCGATCGCCCTATGAATGAGTGAATTCTGACTTTCATTTGTACGGCTTCTGGGTATGTAAAACAGTGCATGAGATCTCGCTCTTTACCTTCTTCTTCCGGATGTACATTTATTTCCCGGCTTAAAATACCCTGGCGAAATGTGCTAATAAAGTAACCTAACTGTACTTTTTAAAATAAACGGTTCGCAGAGAAAGATTATTTTTGTAAAAATTGAAAAATTTGTGGTTTTTGTCAAAGAAGTATTTTCGACCTATATCACGAGTAATATGAAAAAATGCATCTAGCCCGTAAAAATCATTCAACGCATCATTCAGCCATATTTTGTATGCACAGAAACGAAATAATTCATTTTAGTTTTAAATATGATCGATTTGCTACCTTCATATTATCTAAATGGAACTATTCAGGACAATAGACGACCCTACCCATATTTGTCATCGGATCAGTGAGCTTTAGGGTGGTATTGATTTCCGCAACCTGCTCTGAATTTCTACTCAAGAAATCCTCTTGACTATCTGCTATTTGAATCACGACCAATATGTTGAATTCAAGTATCTATGTCTCTCAGCCAACTGCCAGCAAAATTGATACTCTGTGTATAACTGCTTCTAGGTAAGTTATCCGTATTTCGTTTTTTTTACATCACAACGGGTTTCTAAGAAACCTAACTACACGAATCACAATAATTTCGAATATCCAGAGAAGAAAAAATCCCACTTGATTATTGTGATCTCACTGGGAATCGAAACCAAAACTCCTGTGCGAAATTTGTAAATTATTGTAAAATCAATTGGTACAATTACTTGGTGGAAGCTCTTTCCTGAGATCACAGTATCAATAGTCGATCAAAACTAGACTAGCAGTGTGCAATTGAATTTGGAAGTAAAACGTTGAACTGGGAGAGAAAGAATAACATCAGAGTGAACGCGATTGAAATACGACCTCTAAAACGTGTGGGAAATCAATGTATGACAGGAATACAAATAATGAAATCAAGCGAGAGTGCAAATCTGAGACAGGTAAAATTGATAGGATTCAGAAAAAGTCACTGAGATGTTTTGGTCGTGCAGAACAAATGGATAACGAAAGAATGGGAAAAAATATATATAAGACTGGTAAATGACCAAAAAAGACGTGCCATAATCACATAAACCAAAGAAAGGTCATGTCAAAACTAGAAACTGGCGTCGCGGGTTCGATTTCCCCCAGTTGAAGTCCGTCCGTGTGGCCATATATGAAGCAAAGGGACAGTTGTGGTTTTTGCTTTTCATAAATGATATTGTTCAAAATATTTTCTTTTTGCAGACGACCTAAAACTATATCACTGTGTTTCAAAAATGGATGACTGTAAGCTTCTCCAAAGAGATCTGACCTCTTTTTATGAGTGGCGTAAAGTAAATTATCCTATTTTAATGAGAATGAATGTATTCACGTATCTTTTACAAATAACAGAGTTAAAATCGTACACTCATACAATTAAAACACCCATAAAATCGTTACACAAACAACAGTTAGATACCTCGGAGTTATTCTCGACTCATCAATGAAATTTAACTGCCACGTTGAAAACATTGTGTTCAAAATTACTAGGAATAACGAAATTCTTCAAAAATCCACTAATTCCCATAACTCTGTATAAATCTCTCTTAGTATTGTAGAGTTTTCGTCCATTACTTGGTCCCTAAATTATAAAATTCATTCCGATAGAATTGAAGCTATCCAAAGAAAAATGCTTCGGATTCTTACATTTCGAGATAATTTGAGAGACCCCATACACACATACAATGATAAGTTAAAACATTTCCATTTTATTAGTTTATCCAACCGGCCTAAATTATCAGACATACTTTACCCACATAAAATTATACATCATCCGTAGACACACCAAACTTAACTATCCAAATCAATTTTTCTGCACCAAGTAGAAGAGCATAACATCACCAACCATTTTTTTGCCAATCTTTAAATCAAATATTAGTTACCACTCACTCCTACATAAAATTCGACGAACGTTTAATCACTTATTCTAAGGTGGGGTTGGATCTATTTGAGGAATCTAGACAGTTGTCAAAAAATAAATTTTTATCGGTCATTATGGGTTAATTTGTGTTTGTTGCCAACTTTACTATGTTGCTATACTATCGATAAATACTTGGTCTCTTGTATTGGAAACTTGTGAGCTTTATGCCCGTTTTCCCGATAATGCAGAAAAAGAAAAAAAAGTGTAGTCGAATGCAAAAAAAATAATCTGCAAATTAACCACTCTCTACCCCTGAAATATGTTCATATTACAAATAACCTTAGAGTAATAATGCGTAACCTAGAGAGAAGCCCTAACACTATGTTTCATAGAACGCAAGCGATGTTGGTTAGCAACCAATTGGTGGCCATTTTGTTTTATTTCACAACATAAACATAACGATTCGATCGGATGTTTTTGTAGCTGTGCTTGGCATTGTTTGTAAATAACTTGGATATTTACGTTTTAATAAATAAAAATCGACTATGGTGAATTGCAGTATGTTTAGTTGCAGCAGTAGGAGCTTCAAAGGTGTTAAAGGAGTCAGTTTTCACAGGAAATTGATTCCGAACATTTTACCATGATTTACATTGATTTTTGGAATTTATTGTCCCGAAACGTGTATGATGTTGCTTAAAAACTTTCCTTATATCAACATATTTACTTCAGATACTATTTTTTCTTAAATTAGGGGATAAATTTGTAAATTAAAGTATGTTTACTGTTGACAATGATAGTTGATTATGGGCAATATGTCAGGGCCGCACTAGGCATCCATATAAAGTCCGAGTTTTTATCGAGTAGAGGTCGATTAAAATTTTACTCTAAAATAGCAACGTTAACCTTAAAATCGCATCTAAAATGTAGTGTCCAAATTTCAGGCCGCTACGACTCGCCGTTTCGCAGATGTGACGGACAAACAAACAATCTCAACACAGGACTTTGGTTCAATGGAGTTGGGATTTATGTATCAATAAATATAACATAAATATATTGTGAATAAAATGAATAAATAAATAAATTAATTAATAAAGGCGAATTATAGAAAAATAGATTGGAATAACCCTGCAATGATAAATACACAGGTACATATTTAAAAGTAATTACAATGCAAATTAATGTCTATTTGGCAACTCATGACCTGAGGACGGCCCATTGTTTTGCTGCGAACTGTAGCTAACTTAATAGCCAATATTAAAAAATAAAACAGGAAAGAATTCATTAGTTACGTAAACCTTGACGAAGAAGCTTGTTTGCTTTGAAACCGGTCGGTGGAAAAAAAAATTAAGGTTAAAAACAAAGTTGTTTTATTTATTTTTTATAACAATAATAATATTGACAGTTTAAAAAAATAAACTTTTATTGTTTATCGTTGGTTAAAAAAAGTAAAGTTTCGTATTTCACTGTGCATGGTATGGGTTGGTGTCCACTCTCCACCACTTAACTCCCTAGTGACGTCAGTAAAAATGTCTGTGTAAGAGCATACCCTTACCGACAAAAGTGGTCCAGGCAAGACCTTGTCTGCTCTCGACACCGTCTCAAGGTTAGCCCTACCCCGCCTCATTGTAAACCCACGATTTGCATATTATTTCACAAGACCACTTAATTGATTGGCATTGTGTTAGATAGCTTCAGTAATAATGAGGCTCGTCAAATAAATTGTATACGAGTGCCTTTTCGGATATCTAGAAATCAGGTGCCATTACATTTCGAAATGTCACTTGTACCTATGTATGTACATAATTATGCAAATTTAATCACCCTAAAAATAAATTTATTGTGGAGAAGTAGTAGAACCAGTTTATGGGATATTTTTAACTGTAGTAAAAGTAGTAGTAGTAGTAGTATCTTTGTTTACTGTTGTGGCTAAGTTAATAAATAATACCATATCTTTTATTATCAATATGCGTGATATTCTCTCAAAACAACATGTTTTATAATTTAAAGGAAATGTAATATGACAAGCAAGAGATTTTTTATTTTTTTATATTTTTATTTCATAAAATAAAAAAGTTACAATATGTTAACAAAAAGAAATACAAAATAAAGCAAAAGTACAGAAACAAAAAAACGAAACTAAATTCCACACCAAAAAAGTGGCAACCTCTTGTGCTTGCTGTGGGATTACAATATGAATAATTTAAGTACAAAATATTTTTTTTTGTTTTTTTTTTATTTATAAATCATATAACACAAGTGTAATACGTTGAATTACATTCCCAGGAGTTACAACAACTCAATTCGGGACATAAATAATATTAACATTTAGAAAATAACACATATTGAGAACAACAAAGAAACAAAGCCAATTTAGCACCTTTATAACTAAATATAGCACAACAATATAAACGCCAAAAACCTTTTCTTACATACGCAGAATAAATATATTTAAAAAAACGCTTTTAAGAATAAAAAAAAGTGGTTTATCTACTAAGGGACTAAGGTCATTGACATCACATGCCATGCAGATAATGCTGCCATAGTGATGATGAGAACATATCCATCTCAGTTAGTAAACATCTGGATGCCTAATAAATGTAGTATAGTACAATGAACACATGATTGTTGGAAACATAATTCGGATATACAAAACGTTTGTCAGACCAAATCATGGTGTATACAATAGAGGTAGGATAGATAGAGAGAAAATAAAAAATAAGAAAAACTTAGTAGAAAAACTAAATAGAAAAACTAAGTAGAAAAACCAAATAACTGCTCAGAACGTCAGAGATGAAAGTACTAAAAGCAATCGCAGAAAAACCCAAAAAAAACATTTATTTTAAAAAACAAATGAAGGTACGGTCCTCTGAGCAATAAACAACTTTCGAACATTTCGACTTGGTAGTTTTATACAACTATCTCTAAACTCACCGTCGTCAAATTTTTGAGGAAATATTAAGTCGCGGTATCAGCCCATAAAAGTAACTATTGGGAAAAAAACGGACCTTTTTAATACATGTCACTATCGTTAAAAACAACAGGGCCTACATTAAATAGAATAATAATGACATCAATAATAATATGCTGCGTATTTAGCTGAGATAATATGGTGATTTGAATTTATTTTATTACTAATGCGATTATTAGTTGCTTTTTATATGTTATTTTTTCTTTCAATGCTTTTTTTGTAATTCTTGTAAATTTGTACCTTAATTATTGTTTTTAAAATCGATTTAACTTCTTAAAATAAAGTAAAATCTTATTAATATTTAAAGCATTAACTTTGTGGTCAAAGATTTTGCTAAATGCCATTAAATATTTGTATATAACCATTTACCGACTTTTCTATGTCTACCGGTTTCGTCTCTTCGTTGGGACACCAATCAAACCAACATGCAAAACCCATTATTCACCTTCACCATAGTCGTTGCACAAAAATATAAAACCAACACGACATGCATTTTAATAAGCGGGTTACATGCACTGATTACGTTATGAAAATATTTTATGTTGTGAAAAAAATAGTTAAAAAAAGAGGGAGGGGGTGAAGGGAAGGGCGTGGGTTTAAAGGGGAGGTACAGGGTTACCATTGCAGTGGAACATCGTATAATTGACTATATTGAAAGGTTGTTTGATTATTGATTAAAGGAACATTATTTTTTAAAGCTTTCCTAATGTGAAATATTTCCATATTATTTACTTTTAACTACTACTACCATCACGCCATTTCCCCGTAGGGGTAGGCAGATAAAATAGAACGCCACACATGTCTATTTTGGCATACATTCCTAGCTTCTTCCACATTCATACATCTTGTCATACACGCCCTTCGGTTCTGTCTGCTTTTGACATGACCAGACTTAAGATTTTCGTTTATCTGATCATGCCACGTCTTCCTTGGTCGTTTCCGTCTCACGTTACCGTTCATTTTCGCCATATGTTTTACCATTTTTTCGTCGTCCATTCGTTCTACGTGACCAAACCATCTCAAAGACCCTTTCTTAATCTTATCAATTATACTTGACTCAGATTTGCACTCTCGCCTGATTTTATCATTCGTAACCCTGCCATACATTTATTTCCTACACGTTCGTCTAAGATATTGCATTTCAACCGCGTTCACTCGGCTTTCATTCTTCTTTTGCCAGTTCCATGTTTCACTTCCATACATAAGTGTTGGGACTAAAACTCCGTTGTGCACTGCCAGTGAAGCTTCGATTGACATATTTTTATTGGCAATTACAGTGCTTAGTGCTCCGTTCATTTACTTTTAACCCTTTATTATTTGTATGTATAATTTTAACTCTTCTTTATTTATTATGGTCATGATTAGTATTGATTAGGTGATTAGCGAATTCAGAGAAATTGTGATTGTGAAGACACTTCATTTGTTATTTAACACGAATATCAAAATTTCTTGATGTTCTAACGTAAACTGAAGGACAATAATTGCATTTCAATTAGTAAACACCTGAATTGTTTAATAACAACTATGGTGAAGGTGAATAGTAGGTTTTGCGTGTTGGTTTGATTGGTGTGACGAAGAGACGGCACGTCTCGAAACCGATAGTCGTAGAAAAATCAAAAAGTGGTTAGATACAAATATTTCATTACATTTAGTAAAGTAAAATCAAATCAAATCCACAAAGGTGTGAACTAACTCATTTTTTATCTTCGTAATGAGCACACCAGAAGCCTCATTTTATTGAATTTGTGATTCAAATGCGGCTGATTCCTTTATACTCGTACCATACAAAGGAGAGGAAAATGTAACCTAACTCTTTCAGTCTTCTTTTATGAAAATCTATTTTTCATTTTCCATATTCATGCGCAATCAATCACATTTGACGGCAAATTTACATTTGTAAAATACGGCACAAATGCAATACAGTAGGATTAATATTTATTTATTTATTCAACGGTCTTTGCCTTTAACAAAATATGAAAAATAATGATATAAACAAAATACAAAACACTTTTGTATATAAAAACAAAATAGATGTATACTCAGGTAACCTAAGATAGGGAAATAATCGTCAGATAATCACTGTCTCTATTCACTTTATTTAAACTATATGTATAGTATTATGTGAATTAGTGGAATAAAATTCCTTGTAATCATAAAACATTTTTATTAATATTTTGAGTTACAGGTGCGGAAAATCAGAAAATATTTTTTATTTAATAGGATGTATGTCTTCTTTTTGCTTTATAATAACCTGAACACGTTTCAGCATGGAATTTAAGACTAAAACTATTTTCTAGAAAGTAGTTAAGGACAGGATTATCCTTAGTGAGAGGGATTTGAGAGGGAAACTCCTCGATGATTTTACGAATGTTTGAGTTTACTGTTTACCATATCGATGTGCCATACATTTTTTTATGTTTCTGATTCTATATTTGTGGTGATATACTCATTTGTCTGTGTCAACTAATTACTAGTCCCATCTCAACACAGGACTTTTAGTCCCATGGAGTTGGGACTTATGTCTCAAATAATGTACATAAATTACTTAGTACATAAATAATGCACTTAGGTATGTAAATAAATAAATAAATCAATTGAACTTAGGCAATTTTCTTATATTCTGTTATCTCGAAACCACATCTGAATAACAGCTTCTATTATCTTTATCTTGGTGGTGCAGTCCAATTTTTGTATATTGATTTACAAATCGCCCACAAACTTTTAGAAATTGTGATGAACGAAAATTTTAATTAACAATTATCTTTTATACTTAGATATGTGATAGAATTATTTTCTTAATTGTTGATGTTTACTTGAAGGTTGCTCAAAAAATTGTAGTAATACTCGTATTCATAGTAGGTGCTGAGATATTAATTGATTGAATTTTATTTGCAAAGCCGGTTACATCTAAGGAGCGGGTGGGTTGACATTCAAACCCATAACTTTAACAAAAATGGCAAAATAACAGAAGATAAAATTCAACATTTCAGTAGTGACAGAAGTAATGTTTCGTAATGTATTCCTTCGCGTCGTTTCGCGTCTAGATTACTGTAATGGAATATACGCAAATCTCCCAAAATATCAAACTAATAAACTTCAATCTGTTTTCAATGCAGCAGCAAGGCTTATTACGGGAGTGAAAAAATATTTCCACATCTCATATTTTCGTGATTTGCACTGGTTAAAAAGCCCAGAGAGAATAAAATACAAGCTGTGCTGGACAGTATTCAAATCCCTTCATGAAATGGCTCCAAATACCTATCGTACCTTTGTATTAGGGAAAATACATTTTAAAGAAAATCTACTCTTAGGTCAGCATTTGATTCAGGAAGAGGAAAACTTGTCGAAATCCGGCGCTTCCCAAACACTAGATTTGGAGATCGTGCTTTTGACCGCCGGCCCCTCTGCCTGGAACCAATTGCCTTCAAACTTACGAATCATCGACAGTCCCAGTCAGTTCAGATCCCAACTAAAATCCCACTTCTTTAGACTACGAGTAACATACACTCAATTTAAATTCTGGAAACATAATATATCACTTAAGTTTAGTTAGAATGTAAGTTTAGGTATACAATTGTAAAGCGCCCTTGAGGTGATTTTTTACAAAAATGGCGCTTTATAAATCAGCCAAATATTATTTTTATTTGTAGTAAGATTGTCTACCCCAGAGACAGTAATAAACATAGACATTTTCGAAAATATGAATTAAAAAAATAGTAATTTTAGTTTGAATAAGGATAAATGAAATAAATCGAAATATCCGTGTTTATTTGCTAACACGTAGAACCGTGAAAAAAATATTCGCGTAGTTTGAACTGCGCGAATCAACAAAGAAGGAAATAAGGAAAAAGGGCCCCACCCAAAGGTGCTTTAGAAAATTTTTCGCAGTTCGGTGAATTGACTTTGTTAGGAAGTAATAAGAGAATGAATGCAGAAAATTCCGGTGATAACCGTCATCAAGTGGAGGCGAAACGGTTGGCTGGGCCATACAGGCTTGCCTACTTTACAAGGCATCAGGTGCTCGACGCCCTGGATGTCCGCTGCTGACTGCTCGTCGGCAATTCATGTCAAAGCTACGGAACACGAACCTAACTTGAGAGAATGCACAGGAGCTGCTAGCTGACAGAGATGCCCGGAAGATCTACTCCAACTAGGGAGCGGAGATGGAATGATGATGTTACTAAAAGATATTACTCGTACGGGATAAAGCCCTCTACCGTATATTAACAGAGACTTGACCACTATGCACGTGCAAACCACGAGCCCACTGCGTGATATCGCATGATTGGCCCATTTCACACCACGGTAAAAATCTACACGTCATGATAGAATACACGGAGGATCGATATTTAATGTTTAAATTTTTTTATTTTTTTTATTTAGATAAAGAATTTAAGTATACAATATTACATTATTGTTATCAAAAACATTTTTCACTTTGTGGTAAATACGATATTTTATACAATATTTTATTATATAAATAGCAACGCGTGTAATTATAAGTTAGTTAAATTCCTGACGATGAGGTAGTAACCTCGAAACCGGTCGAAGTGTAATTTTAAAAAATTAAAGTGGTTTATACAAATTTATATACAATATTACCACTAAATACAATTTTTATATTTATTCAATACATTATTTACATCAACGTTTCCCATTACGTAAAAGAAAAAGCAATTCTTGTGTCGATAATGGCGAGTGACGTCTTGCAATAGTTTGTTTATTTTATTTTAAATTATTAATATTTTTAGGACAACATATAAATAAACGGTGTTTTTAATCGGTGCTACACAAAAAAATATATACATAACTTTTTACTTCTTTCTTAAATATGTTGTATTCTTGACTGTACTTATTATTTTCTGTGTTTATTTCATTAACTAAATATATTCCTCTGTAAATATAATGATGTACTGTAGTTGTTTTTAATTAAGGAATTAAGATTAAAATGAAAATAAAACTTTGTTATTAGTGTTACACAATTTTTATTATTTTACAAGAACAGTACTATAGTTTCGGGAAAGCACTCTTACCATCGACGGGTGATATAAAACTCTTCGTGAAATTGTGTAACACTAATAACAAATTTTCATAATAATTTATGATGAAGTGTTACGAAGTGAATGCCGATTCAATGAGGAAGTTCAGTGGTTTTTTAAAAAATTTAAATTTGTTAATAGACTGTTAAACTAAGTAAAAAAAAAATATTTTAATTTTTATGTATCGTATTATCGGCGCTACGATTTTTCAAAGTTTTGTATTTCTGAAATAACTCCGCGTGTAACGTCAGAGGTTCATTTCCGCTTATTCTCATTCAGTTCTTCCCATTGGTCCAGAAGCGACAAGCATACCGGAAATCTTCCATAGCTCTCAGATCATAGGTCGATTCACATGAACCAGTGACGTCAATTAAAGTAGTGCGTTTTTATCAAAATATTTTTTATTATTTTTTCTGTACATTTTCAAGAAACTTTGAAGTATAATTTAATGCTTTGATTTTTACCCCACGTAAGAAAACATTTTTTGTATCCAATTTCCCGTAGGGCTGAAGTTCCTCATTAAAAAAAGGAATTAAGATGTTACCACTTGTTTAGGGTCGCGTATTTCCGTTATGTGGCGTAGAAACACTACTATTTATTTTGTCTTTATGTATTTAAAGCAAACAATTATTTTTATATAACAAATATATATCTAAAACCTTAATTTTTAAAATAATTGAACAGTGGGAAAAGTAAACGGTTTTTAAAAAAAATATTTCATTTATTTATTTAATGCCTGGCAAAAGCAATAAACAGTACACCATGCGACCAACTAATCTCCAGTCGATTTCTTTTTGCAGGATTTTTACTTGAGAGTACTCTCTAAATTTAAATAATGATTTCGATAAAATTATCATTGAAATCTCTTTTGTTAACTTTTATTTTATTATTTGAATCGGGTTGTGGTACCGTGGCTAGTGTTGCGGGCTTACTGGTCAGAGGTCCGAAGTTCGAACCCCACTCTTCCCCAACTTTATTTCTATTTTCTAATAGTGAGTAATTTACAAATCGTTGAAAATAGTCACCAAAATAATATTTGGTAAGAATATAAGAACGCTAATATTATAAATATTTTATCTTTTAAAATAACATACAAGGCGTTTTTATTAATGTTTTCACTAAAGTCATTAACTATGGAGTTTCATAAATATAAAAATATTATCAATCTTAAATAGGTACAAACGAATCTAATAGGACAGACAATGTCAAATACTTAGAAGTTATTATTGATATAAATTTAAAGTGGAAACAGCAGATTAATTTTTTTTACTAATAAACTTAAGAGACTAACGTTCAAAACAATTTGAAATATAATTAAAGTATAGGAATTTTTAAAGATTTATTTTGCATTGTGCCAATCAATTTTGGAGTACAGTATAACCGGTTGGGGTGGTGCGAGAGTGACACAGTTTTAAAAAGTGTATTTGTTGCACAAAAATCCATAATTAAAATAATACTCAGAGTCCCGATACAGACATCTACTGAAGAAATATTCCATAAATGACACCAAAACAATTATGCGCTAAAACAATACTCACTTATAGATTCAAAAACTACTCTTACTCAAATGAAAGACATAACCCCCACAATACATCGCATACAAATAATATAATCACTAGATCCTCAACACATAGACAACTTAAACAAATACAAACTAAAACCACTTTCGGACAAAGGGATTTTGAGTATTATTCAATTAAAATCTATAACCTACTTCCACTATCTATTAAAACAATTAGTAACGAGAAAATGTTTAAAAAGGCCTAAAAAAATGGATAGTGGAGCTAGGTAGAAGTAAAATGGATTGTCTCATTCGCCCATACCAATATTGAATCAACTGCTCCACAAGTGTATAGCTTATGTTAGGTTTTTGTTATTTTCATTGTGTGTTTTGTAATATAAATAATATAGGTGTATATAAACACCATGTTTTTAAAACTGTCTGAATATTTGTTAATTATCTAAGTTTTTTTAAGTTAGTCTTCTTTGTTTATTCTCATTTTTTTTTTTTAAAGTATATTGTTAAGTGTCTTCGGCACGCGAAACCCCGGTGAGGTAACATTATTTTTATTATTAATTATAGTTTGTAAGCAAAAAATATGAATAAATAAATAAATAATCAGTCAAACCACTAAAATATTACCGTGTCGTTTAGATTAAGATGATACGTGTGAAATCAGCTATTTTCCGTCGGGTATCACGCGGCTACTTTGTTTATTTGGAAATTCTTGTAATAATGAACAGACTTTAGGAAGTTTACCAAAATCGGTAGATATTTTAAGTAAGATTAAGAACTTATTTGAGTAGGGAATATGAAAATCTACAAGGAATATAGAAGCTCGTGGTCTAACGGTCAGAGTGTTTTTGCCTACCATGCGAAAGGTCTCGGGTTAAATTCCCTTCATGGTTTATTCAGAAAGGTGTTTATGGAATATTACACTGTCCCTGGACTGGCATCTGAAGCGTAAGACTAAAACAATCAACACTCGCTACGGTTGCTGTATCAATGCAGTGCCGTGTGCACCATTAATTGCGGAAAGGTAACGACGATATAGAAAGCAAAGCATTTAAAAAAGAAATATTTGCGTTATTAGATTTACCAAAATATTTTAATTTCAGGGCTATTTTCTTTAAGTCGTTAATAAGCATGTTAAAAAAAAATATTAAAAAATATAAGAGAGGGGGTTTGAACCTCAGACCTCCTCGACGACGCAGTTCACGACACTACCCACGGAACCACACCGGTCTCAAAGTAGTTTTTTAATGTATTTATGTGAGTGTTGCACAGTCTTAAATCAGTCAACGATAGTTCATAAGCCTTGTAAATGCCTTAACTTCCATATTCCTATCTCAAAAATATTATATAAGATTAATTTGTTTTTCTGTACTATATTGTAAAATAGAACCAGAACCCCGTGAAATAATTCTATCAGATGAATCTCACCCACGTCAAAAAGGTTTCAGCTATTAACATTTACTTAAATCAACAGACAGAAGAGTTAAGAAATATGGATGTTCAAAAAAGGCAGAATGGAGAATGTTGCAGTGGGTAAAGTGGCCACTTAAACCAGCCGATGACAAGCCATAAGCTCTGTTAATGCCTAGATTTCCATGTTTCCTGCTCTAAATTTTTTTCTGAAACTATTGTTATATGTTAATCTTAATAACTCCCTAGGGCGTGATATCTAATCTTTTGTTTACAAACATTTGGGCAAACTCAAAATATTATTGCCTAAACTTTTTAAATCCAAACCAGTCTGACGATACCGTACAAGCGACGAAACCGGTTATTGGTCTATCAAATTTTGTCGTTGGTAAAAATGATTATTTTAATTATTACAATGATCTTTCACAAAACTTTAGCAATTTTTGTGTTTTAGTATGCCTGTAGCTTTTTTCATTAAGCGTTCTGAAAAACGTGACAAATAATAAATGATGGAAATGTGACCTTTAAATAAATGACAAGGGATGAGCCGAGTACACCATCGGGGTAATTAATCAAAAAGTCAGAACAACGTGTTTTGAAAGACTTTTATATTCATTATTAATAGACCTTTAAAACCGAACCATTATATAACAGAACTAATTACTATCACGGAGAAAAAATATCAACTTACCGTAAGTCGAGCGAATAGTTTCCCTCCCGCAGATACGTGTGAGGTAACCTGTTTGATCACGACGAAATTCACTAGCCTAACGACTGGGCATTAAAAATAATTTATATGTTCCAAATTTTGAAATGAAAATGTAGCGGGAATAAGCGCGCGTATCCGCGTAATGGCGGACAAGGATCGACTGAAAGCCCGCGCTTTTCTCACTGCCTGTGCCTGTCTGAGAGGGAACAGGGTTGAAACAAGGGATCCTTTTCTCAAATGCACATATTTTAAAAACTGTATTAAAAAATTAACATTAACAAAAACAAGTAAACTTTTTTTTTTAAATACCTTCCTACCTTATTTTTAAATATGATTATTTTGTAAATATTGAATATTGCACTTATTTATCAGAAAATTGACAAGTATTTCGTGATTCATATTTTTCTATTTGGAATGTGAACAAATACTTTTTTTTGTTTCAACTGATAATTTAACAGAGATGAAATACACATTTCATTTGGAAAATTTAATATTCGCAAAGAGCATAATATGAAAAATGCATTATTTGCACTGTACAAACAAATAATTTATTTTCGTTCATAAAAACAATCAAATTTGTGGAATAAGTAGATAATCCATGCTATTAATATTAAAAATGAGAAAGTATATTTGTCCGTTTGTTTGTATTTTTTATTTGGCAACGGGAAGATCGATCGACGTGATTTTTCACATGGGGATGGCTGAAAATTTGACGTCACAGCTACTTTTCATCTCGAAAAAACCAGAACCAAGGACGAGCATTTTCGACGCGATGGCTGCTTTCATATAAGCATCCAGAAACTAACTGAAAGGTGTTGAAACTGCAATAATTCATTTTTCCTAGACTGACGTCTAAGGGTAAGACTGATCACCTTACTTTAATGTAATGGATGATCGAAATACGCTGCATTTGGTTAAGTAGTGCCAATGCCGATGGTGATAAAAAAAAATTGGTAGGTATTTTTTTAATATCTCTTTCTTACATGGATGATTGCATATATATCGTGATTTTTTTTGCAAATTGTTGATGGCTACGCAATATTGGCTATATCTTAGATGCAGCTCGTATAGGAATAACGTGTCTATTTATTATACGTAAGTTGGTACAACCCTGCCGTCTACCGTCCTCCTAGGTTAGTATTGATAGTATGAACGAGGGATGCGTGCGCTTTTATCGGGGAGGGGGAGAGAGGAATACTTTTCACAATGTGCGACTGTACGTTATTCAGTACCGCTATTCTGTAATCCCTAACCCTCGTACAGTTATACAACCCTCGTATTTCCCACAGTCTGCGTTACTAAACTAATTAAACACAAGCGCCCTCAGATTGACCGGAAATATTATATAACTTATCGAAACCACGGTTTGATATTTGATTTTCCGTCAATAGATGTCTACTTTAAAACCAGTGTCCTAATTTTCAACCTAAACTGATATTCAATAACCTTACGTTAATCATTAACATCGTCATAATTTCCCTATCAGCATCCTGTGATACACGAGGCACTGACTTGTACCAAAATTGCGACGTATTTGGATCATTTTTGTTTCATGAACGATATGGTGATTAGTTTAACGTTTTAGGTGTCAGTATAATAATATCGAGGGAGAAAAGCCTTCTCCACCCGCAGCTGTAATACTATACGAGTCCTGGCAGACTCTCTGTCAGCCACGCTGATTTACCAAATTTACTTACTTAGAAATATAGAAATTTGCTGGAGTTGGTGTGTTTCTGTGTACCTGGTCGACTATCCGCCACAGATCTCCTTTTTGTTCTGCATGTTCTAGTACCAACTATCACATGCACTCACGTATCCTTAAGCTCCACAGATATGGTAATCAATATGAGGACAAGGCTGATATATTTGGTTCTGGACTTGATAGTTATAAAACGAGTCTGATTTTTTTTTTCTCTCGTAATATATTTTTTTTATGTTTAAAATGTTTTTCCTTTTTTGCTTTTTCATATTTTTGTATGTATTTTGTTACTATTTTTGGGTGCTTATGTGTATTTACCTACTTGTTACTATTGTTGTAGTTATATAATTTTACCATTTTTTCCTATATATTTATATATGTACAGAAGTAATTGTTTTTTCGTGTGAACAATTTTTTTTTTTCAAAAAAATATTTTGCTATTTGAAGTTGAGAAAATGTGGATGTTTAAACATAGGCAGAATGGTGAATGTTACACCGTGTGTAAAGTGGCCACTTAAACCACCCAACGACATGTCATAAGCCTTGTAAATGCCTAGACTTCCATATTCCCTTCTCAAAAATGTTTTCCCTCTGTTGCAACTAATTTAAATATGGAAATATTTCACATTAGGAAAGCTGTAAAATATCATGTTCCTTTGATAAATAATCAAACGACATTTCAATATGACCCATTATACGATGTTTCATAGTAATGGTCACCCTACAGCTATTAAACTCACGCCCCTCCCTCTGTTTTCAACTATTTCTCCCACAACATAAAATATTTTCATAACTTAAGCAGTGCATGCAAGGGTTGCGTATTGAAATGCATGTCGTGTTGGTTTTATATTTTTACTATGGTAAAGGTGTATAATGGGTTTCGCACGTAGGTTTCATTGGTGTCCTGAAGAAGACATGCTTACGTCTCGAAACCGGTAGACAAAGAAAATTCGGTAAGTGGTAATATACAAATATTTTTTAATAATAATATTAAATCTTTATTAACCATTATACAAAACAAAAAACAAAAAACAAATAAACGAAAAAGTTTCAAAAACATAAACAGTAAAAACATTATACAAGATTATGGTGTATATTGCTTACATAAACGATATTAAATACATTTTAATTTATTCTATTACATCTTCCAAATATTCATTTATAGTATAGAAACATTTATTGATTAGAAACACTTATTACACGCAAATTTTTCAACACAATTTATTTCCTTAGTTTCATTGGGGAGCTTATTAGATATTTTGACTGCCATGCATACGCCCTCTTTGTTTAAATAATCGTTTCGTTGATGGAATTTTTAATTTACTTTCATTCCTGGTGTGGTGAAAGTGTACTTTTTCCTGTGTACTCAAATCTTCAGGTCTTGATTTAACAATACGACAAAGTTTCATTTATTAAAAAGATTTATTTTATGTAATTATTACTGATTTGGAAACATAAGATGATTTATTGGTAAATTAGTGAAACTAATACCCACTTCTCACCTATCTTCCTATATCGTGCCGGGGTTCATATTATTTATCACCTGAGGCGCCACTTTAAAGAGAAATATTGAACTCTCTATCTACCTGTACAATGTTTTTACCCGCACACCTGTGAATGAACTTCAGCCACTAAATATATCCTCAACAATATTAATCGTAAGCCGTAAATTCACTTTAAAATTTGGTGAAAAACCTGGAACTACGTTTTAGAAAGATTTAATCAAAAAGTTTATGTAAATTTATCAAATTAACGACACAAGGAATATTTATTTTTATTTATTTATTTATACTTTCTATCATAAATACAATTTATGTTCACTTTGCCCAGCCAACAAGGGTAAATACATCGTTTCAAGCTAGGCAATTACATTTTAATACATGAAAATGGTTTACAAGTTAATACTCGTATAAAGCATGGACTAATAAAATATGAACTTACTCGTATACACATTTTGATACATATACATACAGGCATACATATACACACATATACACATATACTTACATACACATATATATACATATACACACATATATACATACATAGTAATACATACATCCACACACATGTACGTACATACACCCATGCGCATACACATACACATACATACATTCATAAAATATAGACAATTTATTTGATATAATGCGAAACTTCATGATTGCCATTTGTTTATATATTTTTTTATTCATTATTTCATTTTCAACATCCAGTAAGCATCTCCAATCCGTGGCATGAATAAACTTTTCTGACTCCCTACGACCAATGTCATGAAAGAGCGAGGTCAACACCTTCCGCAACTTGACAACACTCCCGCTTTTCCACGATTCTAGCGAAGAGTTTTGGACCTTCTTGCCAACGCAATAGTGTTGTTTCGATGCCAGAACAGTGTTGACCCCTTCACTTAGTATCAAATCCCTATTGGAGTATCTTGTATTATGGTTGTGGTTGACGCTTGGGTATTTGTCACTATTTATGTGTGTAACCACTACCGTTCTCAATATAAACTGTTGTTTTTTATAACATGTAATTCATCATCATCATGGCATGACCAAATCCAACAAATACTTGAAGACGGACATGTCAAAAGTCGGAATAATCGGCGCGCGTGAATGAGAAGATGTATGAATGTAGAGGAAGCGAGATTTGTATGCAAAGAAAGAGTGACGTAGCGTTCTATTCTCCAGCCTAACCTTATGGGGAAACGGCGTGATAGTTTGTTTTGTTTTTTGTTTATATCTACGCCATTATATAATTTATTTACCTAAAAGACACGTAACATTTTTTATTTTGTTTATAAATAGAAAAAAAAACAAAAAACATAATTATCAATAGATAAATTTACATATTATTTAAAACGTTACCACTTCTCTAGTGAGCGGACTGCTCGTGCTCTATTTAAATGTGAGTGTGTTAAAATTAAAATATTTGGGTAAAATCATAAGAACGCATATTTTTCTTTGTGTTTAAAAAAATAACAATTTATGTTGAAGAATGTACGAGAATTCCTTGTCCTAGGAGGAGGAAAATTTAGAGTGCACTGTATTGTTAGGGAAGGAAGGTTGCGCAACTCCACTAACCGGCTGTTGAATCTGGCGGTCGTGAGACGCTGGCACCATTTGTATGGAGCTGGTGGTCTAGATGGACGCTGGCACAGCCCGCTGGTTAGATGATTTGTTGGAATCTCTTCACTTGTTTGATGTAAGATTAGTTCTGCCATTTTAATGTTGTTATTGGCACTCACACGTAGAATAAAGAACTTCTACCCTACGGGAAATTGGATACAAAAAATATTGTCTTGCGCGCGGTAAAAATTAGAGTATTTAATTGTACGGCAAAGTGTCTTGAAAATGTACGAAAATAATATTTTAATAAAAACGCACAACTTTGAACGACGTCACTGGTTCATATGAACCAAACAATGATATGAGAGCTGTGAAGGACCAATCGGAAGAACTGATAAAGAAGAACCACTGACGTCACGCGGAGTTATTTCAGAAATGGGAAGAACGGGTAGATAAGTATAGATCAGGTTGAGAGTTGCTCCGAACAATTTCAAAAATGGATAAAATAAAAATACTTCATGATCATTAACAAATTACAACAGGGATAGAGAATACCTTAAATAAGGGAAAATGGAAGTCTAGGCGATTACAGGGCTTATAACCTGTCATTGGCTGGTTTGAGTGGCCACTTTACATACTATGTAACAATCACCATTTTGCCTATGATTGAACATCCATATTTCTTCAATTCTTCCATTTGTGGATATTAGTGAAGTTAAAGAGCTGAAACCTTCATTGTTGTGAAGAGACTCATCTGACTAAATAATTTCACATACTAGCAACGCCTGAAAATAATCTTCAAATTTTTAAACCTCTTCTTGCAAATGGTGAATGTTACACAGTGTGTAAAGTGGCCACTTAAACCAGCCAATGACAGATCATAAGCCCTGTAAATGCCTAGACTTCCGTATTCTCTTTTTTAGGGTTGTAATTTGTTAATCTTAATGACTCCCAAGGGGGTGAAACCCAGTCTTTTGTCTACAAACATTTGGACAAACTCAAATATTGTACTTCATAATCAATTTAATCTTCTGTTTTCAAGAGAAAAAATAATTGCTTTTTTAATTAATATGCTTTTTCAGTTTTCTTCGTAATCATTCTATTTTTTACGATTTTAAATTTTCTTTGAGAGCGTTAAAAAAGTTTTTGCTTCAAATGAAGTGATTTTACGCAGCACTTGAGCCTATGTAAATTACAATTATTTGGAAATGAGATGTTTACCTGTAAAATCACACCACCAAAGTTTATATGTTTATTTTTATTTTAGTAAGGTGCCTAGATTCGCACTCATATACGAATACTGTTTCGTTTGACCGTTAGTTTAACCTGTTATATATTAATTGGCATGTAATTTATTATAAGATTATGTACCTACCTTCAAAATTATAAATAAATGAATCTTACAAACGAGTCCATTCGCTCTACCTAGGGAGCAGATAAGTATTAAATAAAGTTCTCATACTGTCTGAGTGTGACATAACTTTTCGACAAAGTAATTTGGTGTTTATCTCCAAAAACCACGAGTGTTAATTACAATTCCACCGGTTATGTAATGTACACACTAACTTGAAATGAGAAAACTTCGGGAAAAGTTACTGAGAAAATATATTAAAACCAGCTCAAGCCACTCCGCTGTATAACTCACTCAACTGCAAGAGGTAAATTCCTCTTTTCACATATTTTTAAAAATCATTTTCTAAAATTGCGAAGTTTCTTATTTAAAAGATTAATGTGGTAACAAAAGTTAGATATTACCTTCCACGAAAATATGAGTTATTACATAATTACAATGAAATTCCTTGAGAAATGTCAATAAATATAAAGCTAGAGTCATCGTATAAACTTCGTATGTATGAGGGTTTTTATTTATTTATTTGTTTATGTACTCGACAATTGTCATGAACCCCCTAGAAATTCGTGCCAATTATTGAAACCAGTTGATAATATAAAATATCTAGGCATTGTAATTGACAGAAATTAGCGATGGGAGACACAGGTTCAGTCCCTGGTATCTAGATTAAGAAAACTGTGTCATGTCTTCAGCTCACTCAGAAACATCCTGGACATTAGCACTCTTAAAAATGTCTACTTTGCTCTTTTCAATCGGTGGCTGTTTATGGCATAATTGGCTGGGGAGGTTGCTCGACAGTTGTCATGAACCCCCTAATCAAGACGCAAAAACTTATTCTTAGAGTTATGCTTCGGTGCTCTCCGACCTACCCATCTGAACCATTATTTCAATTGTTAAAAGTTCTTGATATTCGTCAAATCTATATCAATAATGTATTGACAATTTTCTGGTCAGGCGACTACGGAAAGGGGTCCCAACTGCCAACAGATTGCCCGCACGAGGTTTTCGCGGAACCTAAACTTCTTAATACCAAGAACGCGTACGATGTTTGCTCGGAGACACTTTTCATATATAGCTTCAAGAGTGTTCAACGTCTTGGATGAACATATTAAGTTCTCCAAAACAACGTCTATATTTAAGGTGAAGATCCATAATTGGATTGTATCGAGGGGTAGAGACCACTGTATGAGATTGCTTCGGGAATAAATGCATAATATCGCTGCTGTTTTCATTATTATCCATATACGTATATCGTATATGTGTATATCATCACTGTCATACGGATTATTATATAACGTTTCTACATTCCATTCTTCGACATGTATAAATTTTTATTATTTATATTTTTCTATTATTATTTTGTATATTGTTTTGATTATTTTGCATATTGTTTTGATTACCTGTATATTGTTTTAATATGTAAATAAATATTTTTAATTTATATATCGAAGAGTCCCGACTTAACACGGAATTTTCGGGATAAGTCGGGACATAAAAAACATATCAGTGTCTATGTAAAATTGTTTATTTTGTGATTTAATAAAAAAAATTAAAAAAATAGGATAATTTATATAGCGCCATTTTTGTGAAAATCACCTCAAAGGCGCTGTACAATAAGCATCCCAACACGATTTGCAGCTACAGAGAGCCTGAGCGGTTGTGATTCTAGTTCCCCATTTCCGTTAATGTAATTTTAATAATTATTTAAGAGATAGATTACAATACGTCTTGCAGCTACATAGCGCATGGACGTTTAGAAATCTAGCTCACATTTACACTGCACAAAAAAAAATGCATGAAGTGTTTTTAATTTATAAATAACCGTTTACAAATAGAATCTACATTACATGACCTGCAGCTACAAAGCGCATGGGCGATTAAAACTCTAGACCCCATTTACAGTTGAAGTTAATTTTGATATAATATGAAAGCTAAGATCACAATCAGTCTTGCAGCTACAAAGCGCATCGACGAATGGAATTTCAGCAACAAAAGAATGTTTTTTTTAAAGTTTAAACAAAAAAAAAAATTATGATAAAACCATAAATAAAATTATCAATGAAACTTCTTGGTTTAGTTTTACTTTTTATTATTTTGACCAACGAGCGCTTTCGCCTAAGTAGGCATTTTCAAGACTAGTGAATTGTTTACAACGTTTACAATTTTTATACTATTCATAACATATTTTGGAGATAAGATCAAATAAGTATTTTAACAGGGGACAGAAAACATAAATATTTACTAGTTTGCTAAAGGGTTGCCTTTTATACTTAGAAATTTGGCAGTACTGGTGCTGCTATCTGGGAACTGACACCTTCAACGTAGACATTGCATGCGCAGTGCATTGATGAACTCAATTCGACTTTTGACCATGAAGCACCATCAAGGACCAGTATTTATCGACGGTATACGGAATTCAATTGTGGCCGCAGTTTGCTCAACGACGAATTTCGTGAAGGTGGTCCAAAATCGGTTGTTGTTCCGAAAAATATTGATGGTGTGCATCAACTGATGATGGAAAATCGTCATTTGACTTATCGTGAGATTCTGGCATCCTTGAACATTAGGGGGACCAGCATACATTCAATATTACATGAACGTTAGGGCGTCAAAAAGATTTGTTCACGTTGGATTCCACATAATTTGACTGTCGCTAAAAAAAGGATCGTATCAAGTGATCGAAAGAAATGTTAAAAAAATAAGATCGCGGTGCTTTAAAACATATCTATAACACGGTGTTCACAATATTTTTTAATAATCCCACTTCGCTTGTTTATCTGAGAGAGCTCTTCCAACCTCTTTCACAACACGGACTATCTCTTCGTTCTTGTGACGAGAGAACCCTTTTAATACCCTGTCATCGCTCTAGTTATTTTGCCTCCTCTTTCACAGGAGTAGCCGCTCGATTGTGGAATAATTACACTCTCTTTATACCCATTCACAATTCGTCTTTTATCTCTAACTCATATAGTGTCCATGCGGCTCGACTGTGGAATCATCTCCCATCCACCATCAAAGATGTTATTACATTATCTCTGTTTAAATCACGTCTGAAGAAACATCTCCTTTCTCTTCCTTAATCATCGTCTCCTTTCCTTCTTTACTCTTTCCTCTTTTTTTCCTTGTTTTCATTGAGTAATAGTTTTGATTTAAGGTTATTTATTACGTTTATTTCTATGTTAATATATCTTTAGCTTTTTAATATTTTTTTTCTATTGAATATGTTCTGTAACTTGAATTATAAAAATAAAACTTTTATTTTATTGGTTGATTGGAAGATATTGCCATTTGGCAATAAGCCCGCCAATGTGAAAATAACATTATGTACAAAAAGTTAAATAAATAAATAAAATAATCTATCCACTAATGTTAGAGACACCCCCCCTTCTTTATTTACATTTAAGTCAAGATTGAAATGTCACTACCTAAATATTTAAGTTGTTCCTTTATCCCTCATCTTTCCTTCCCATCCCCTCTCCTCTCTTCATAGTTGAGTGTTTTTTTTAAATATTTTTATTTTCTTAATCTTTGTTTTTAATTTTGTATTAAATTGTAAGATTCAATATGCCCATGTATTTGTAATTTTCTCAAACTGAACGGTTTGGGTAATTAGAAAGAAATTGCCTTAAGGCAATATGCCCGCCCTCATATGAATATATATTGTATATACATATATAGTGTTAAATAAAATAAAATAAAATAATATTCAACCATTCAAAGAATCAAATTAATTACTCATCCGTCCGCGCCGTATAGTCCTGATAATGCACCCAACGACTTGGTTTTATTCCCAAACAGTGTCGCGGACCAATGGATCGAGGTCCGAGGTTCGAACACAGATCTACTACAACTTGATTCGTATTTTCCAATAATGAGTTATTTACAATTCTTTAAAAATAGACTTAAAAATGGTAATATTTGGGTAGATTATAAGAACGCATTTTTTTAAATATATAACAACTTTCTTTGATCATACATCGATCATACACAAATAAAATAAATACAGCTGAACTCTGAATCGCTTTCAGAATTCCAGAAAAAAAAATTAAGACGGAATAGTACTGCGATTCGCAAAATCATTATTCTTCCTACGCGCTCTATTGTCCTTCCCTCCTCGAAGTTTTGATTTGGTTAGGTTAGACTTTAAAAATAGTTTTTTCTCCTATTTTCAACACACATACAGTAATTAATTCAAACAGACTTTTTTCGGAAAAAAAACTAATTCATTCATTGTTTATGCAAACAATTGGTAGAATTCCATATAAAATTTGATAATGTATACAAAATAAAACACGTTTATCGGATTCTTGGCTTGTATAGAAATCCTCAATCGTTAAACAGAAATTATTTTAGTATATAAGGAAACTTTATGAATATTTAAGTTATCATATTACAACAGAGATGAAGAACATTTTGGAGTAGGTAATATAGAAGACAGATGCTCGGTGTATGTCTAAGAGACATAATAAGAAATGAAGAAATAAGGCGCCAAACCGGAGTCGTGGATATCATAGATCATGCAGCAAAATTGAAATGGCAGTGGGCAGGGCACTTGGCGAGACAAAATGATGGCATATGGACACCCAGAATAATAAAGTGGAGACCATGGGCAAACAAAAGAAGTGTTGGAAGGCCACAGAAAATATGAGTCGACGACATTGCCTCTAATTCCGGTAAAACGTGGATGATTAAAGCGGATGAGAGGAAGGAATGGAGACTTTTGGAAGTGGCTTTTATCCAGCAGTGGAGAGAATAAGGCTGCAGAAGAAGAAAAAGAAGAAAAATAATATAGAAGTCAAAGCATCTACAGGGCTTATGACCTGTCATTGGTTGGTTTAAGGACTAACAATAGACAGACAATTGACATGGACAATTCATATAAATAATTTAATTAGCAAAGTGGCGACTTTATCGAGTCTTTTTTTTTTTAATCAAAAACTTTGTTCCAATAAAGGAAAAAAAAATCATGTATGAAGCCTATGTCAAAACTAAAATATGTTATATGCAACTACTATGGGGAAGAGGAAATCAAAATGACATAAACAGACTACAAAGACAGCAAAATAAAATGTTAAAGTTAGTATATGACCTATCCTATCTAACAGCAACTAAAGAACTTTGTAAACAAACTAAACAAAATGTCAATAAATTAGCCACTGATGTAATTGTAGACGAAGAATTAAAACTTGAAAAAAATTGTAGTAAACATAAACCCAATACGATAATATCAGAAAAATACCTTTTAAAACGAGAAAAGGACAATCGAGACTAATAAACCATGGACTGAAATTATACAATAAGCTACCAGACGAAACTAAACAAAAGACTCAGACAACCTTTACAAAAGATTTCAAAAATATTATTTTTAACAGAAGAATGTGAATTTTAAAAGTAAAAATATTTTGTTGAATGCATGTAACCCGTAAGGGTTTATCAATAAAAATTTTAAATGAAAAAAAATATTCATTTACCATTCTGGCCATATTTGAGCACCTATATTCTTTCAATTCTATCATCTGTTGATGTTCGTGAAGTTAAAAAGCTGGAACCTTTATTTATGCGGATGAAATTCATCTAATTGAATTATTTCACCTACATAGAAGACAACGCCTGAAAAAATATATTTTTTAAAGTAAGTTTGAAAATGTCCTAACAAGACAAAATGCGTCACAATACCCTCTTGTATATTTTGAAATATAAAGTAGAATTAAAATCCAATAAACGTGTTTTATTTTGGATACATGACCAAATTAAAAAAACAAACAAATTATCCCAATTTTCGATTATCCGAATGGAGCCGGCCCCAATTGATTCGGATAGTTGGAGTTTTACCGTATACATAAACCAACAGTTAATAAAAGCCGGTAGCGTATTTAAAATACGTTGTGTCTGTTTTCAAAATAAAAATAATTTATACCACCCTTTTTGAAAATCGAAAAACGTATTCGTAAATTACAAAATAAAACATTTTAAGTCTCGGTACTAAGTAAATGACATCATACAGTCTAAAGGATCTTCACAAAGGAATAGACATTCCTTCCATCAGAACGAGGACTGGACATAAAATCGATACTTTATGCTTAAATATACATCCTACACTAAAGGATACTAAAAGAATTCTGAAAGAATGCCCTACTTCGAACTCTAATACTCTGTAATATGATAATTTTTTATTTTTTTTTTTAGTAAATATACAATTTTTTTTTGTACTCCCAGGAGTTACAACATAATGTCACGTAGATTGTTCTCAAAAATAAAATTATGGATTCGAAGCTCTGGTTTTCAGATTTTACATTAAAAATTATTTCAATCACTTAAAAATAATCTTATATAATTGATTTTCACGAAAATTTAATTCACCAATGAAAATCATTTCATTTTTACGAAATAAAAACTCAGTAGGTAGGTACATCCGATTCAATTTTTTGTTGAGTTTTGTTGATTTAACCAGTCGGCCTCGTGGTGTGAGCGCGTTTGCCTACCATGCAAGAGGTCTCGGGTTCGATTCCCGACATGGTTGACAAGAAGAAACATCTCCTTTTTCTTCCTTAATCTCTCCTACTTTCCTCTTTCCTCTTCAGCCTATTTTTCATTGAGTAATAATATTGATTTAAGGTCGTTTATATACAAATACAGTTATTTTTATTTTTATATATCATTGGCTTTTTAAATTTTTATTTTCTTCTAGCGGACCCGACAGACGTTGTCCTGCCCGAACGTTGGCTTGCCTGCTATCATCTTGGAAAAATACTTTTTATCTAGGTACTTGTCTGTGATTAAATTCCAAATCTAAAAATTGTTGATATTCAAAAAATATTGAATTAGCGTAGGTACTTGTTTATGGTGGAATTCCAAAACATAAAATAAATATTTTTTCAAATACGGCATTATTTTTGCAAACGTCAAAATCCGGTCGTCTCACCAACAAAGTGGTGTACTTATGTAGGAATACGATTTTTAAAAATGTATTGAATTTAATATTATTTTAGTGTTACCAAAAATCTAATAAAAATAAATAAATGGGTAGAAATTATAAGAAATTTAAGGAAAGAATCTGACACAAAAAACAAATGCTGTTTGTAAACATTCAAAAACAAACTTTTTTTATACACAAAAAAACAACATCTTTCAATTTTTTTGCAAATGCATTCTCCTCGAATGCAACCCTGGTGATCGATGAAAAAAACATTTATGCAACTAACTTTTTTTTTACATATTCGATTGAAGATTTTAATATCTACGAACACGCACAGCGCAAAGATCTATATTTGTCTGAAAACCGCACGTAAATCGGTTAAGCCGTTTAGAAGGAGTACAGTGACATCACACGTACAGAGGAATTATATATATAAAGATTCAATATGTTTTGTAACCTGGACTATAAAAATAAAACTTATACTTTATTGGTTGTTTGAAAGAAATTGCCATTTGGCAATAAGCCCGCCAATGTACAGATAACATTATGTACAGTCAGTTTTTTTATACTAATAATAAATGAAATATTTAATTAAAAAGGTGTTTTGTACACTAGAATATTTCATAGGCCCTGGACTGGTACTGAATCTTAAGACTGATCACCTTACCTTCAAGGGAATGATGATAATGATAAAACCAACTATTCCAAAAATATTTTTAAAAATGTTTTCAGGGGTTGCCTAGTATGTAGTATTTTTATTCGCGTCGGTAATTACCGACAAGTGCGACCATTGTGATTGAGCTGCATGTGGGATAAAATATACAGTTCTGTGTGTGAAATACAATAAGGCATGTGTCCGCGTGATATTTGCCTAAATATGGAAGGTTCCAGGCTCCATTTCTGGAATGTTCCACATGAAAAACTTATTTGATATGTGTTTTAACACCGCAATATTTCGCACGTAAAGCGTAAGATTAATCATATTAATTTTCTTCATCACCGTCATCATAACTCTCACTCCGCACTTAACGGTGCAAAGAGCACCGCATCGGTATTACCAACCAAAGGATAATTCAACAATATTTTGAGTTTGTCAAAATTTTTGTAAACAAGCACTAGATTTAACTCCCATGGAGCTGTTTAAATTAACATATTACAACAGAGTAGAGAAGGTAATATAGAAGTCTAGGCATCTCAACAGCTTATGACCTGTCATTGGTTGGTTTAAGTGGCCACTTTACACACTGTAACATTCACCATTCTGCCTATATTTGAACATGGACCAGGTGGATTGAAGAAGAATAGAAATTTAAAAAATAATCAGGCGTTGCCTAGTATGCAGGTGAAATAATTCCAAATTAATCTCACCCGCATAAATAAAGGTTTTAACTTCACAAACATCAACAGATGAAAGAATTGAAGGAATATAGATGTTCAAATATGGGCATAATGGTGAATGTTACACAGTGTGTAAAGTGGCCACTTAAACCAGCCAATGACAGGTCATAAACCCTGTAGATGCCTAGACTTCTATATTACCTTCTCTAAAATGTTCTTCATCTCTGTTGCAAAGGATAATTGTTGTTACATAAAAATAAGACTGTCAGTCTTACACTTCAGGTGACAGTTGAAAAATTATTTTAAAAATACGTAATGTCTCATGTAAACCATAGCGGGAATCAAACATGAGAACTCTTGCATGGTAAGCAAACGCGCTGACTTTAAACCGCGTGACAATCGTCATTCTTCCTGCATATAACCAATTATTGTCATTTTAGAATTAGTTCCCTATACATCATTGGGTGAAGCTAAAGGAATGGTCACGATAAAAGAAATAAATATTATTTCATGATTTTCAAAAGTAAAATTTGTTCATCATTTTCGCTACCTTCGTAAAATCTTTTGAGCGAAATACGCCTTAGGTACATTACAATAGTCATAGTATCAAAGAAAATAGGTCAACTCCCACGCTAAAGTACCACAAATCATCCCTCAAGTAGTCTTAATGTACCCAGTAAATCATTAGACGCTCTTTTTGTTTCAATTTCCTGAATAAAACTCACCCCCTTTAGCATTAGCGCATACATACAGGGTGTTCTTTAAACCTTGTCACGTCCGAAACCACGATGATCAGTATGGGCAAGAAGACATATTAGCATATTTAAAAAAATATTTAGAACAAAGAATTTTTTTTTAAATAAAATATTTAAAAAAACAAATGGTTGCTTACTTCTGCAGGGGAGAAGTGAGGGGAGCGCGGCGCAGTATCAGACTCCCCCCTTTCCCCTTCTCGTTTCACCCCTGCAGAAGTAAGCAACCATTTGCTTTTTTTTATTTTCTAATTTTTTAAAATTTTATTCGTTCTAAAAAAATATTTCAATGTGCCAATATGTCTTCTTGCTCATACTAATCATCGTGGTTTCAGATGTGACAGGGTTTAAAGAACACCCTGTATGTTTCAGAATAAAACTTAAAACCCCCTTGTAATTAATCAGTAGCATGTGATGACAAAATAAACGGTTTTTCTAAAAAGTTTTCCTTAAATTTAAGGTATATATACATTACATTATGTTTCTTTTCTTTCCAATGAAGGATTTTGGACAATATATATTTTTTAATATCCACAGTAAAAAAAAACATCCAACATCAATCCGTACCTGATGGTGCATAGAGCACTGCATTGGTGAACTAAATGCAGCGTACTCAATCACTTGTAACAAGAAGATAAGTTTATCAGTCTAACGCTTTAGGTTCCATTACAGTACAATAAAATATTAAACTGAAAGCACTATCTGCACATACCCGAAAACCGTTTTAAAAGCCGAGGGTTTTACTATCGATTTCGCTCGTACTAAAAAAATATTATTTTGACAATAATAGAGTAACTTTATTTTTGATTGCACAAACCGCGATTTAAATTTTATTTAACTCTTTTTCTTTTATAGTCTCTTTCACAATAAGTATGGTAAATTATATGGAGGGCTTTTGCCTGATTTTATAAAATATTACAATGCGACCTTTCCAGAAATGAATCCCGGGACCTCGGGTATGGTAGGCAAACGCACAGACCACTACACTATGAGACGGACTTTTTTCTACTCGATTTCCTTTGACAGGACTTTTACCTGAGATTAGTCATTGAGTCAAAAACACTCGTCCAGGGTTCTGGTTCTATTTCACACACGAAACTGTATTCTTCATTCGCCCGGACACACTATTATATCTATTATTTTCTTTGTGGTTCAATATTTACATGTTGTATTGGTCAAACGTGTTAAACTAAATCTTAATAACCTAATTGACGAAAATCAGAATGATACAAGCAATGGCCCGGATTCAATGAAATAAATTGTAAAAAATTGGTTACTCGGTTTAGGTAGAGAAAAATCGGAAAATTTACTCAAAAACATTATTCAATGATAAATAGTGAAAATTAATATTGTATAATTGTATAATAATATGTAGTAATGTTATTGTTTATTTTGCATAAAAATGTCTGCCTGAAAACAAGTTGTACCTAGTTGGCAGACCAGATATGATCCAGAGAAATGTATTACCTAAGTGTGTATGTAGTAGATAAAGAAATTCTTATTTTTGTTAGTAAACCATGATTATTATTATTATTATTATTAATCTTTTACTAAATTTCACAAAAATCAACAGATGGAAGAATCGAGGAAATAAGGATGTTCAAACATAGATAAAATGGTTAATCTTTGTTTTTAATTTTGTATAAAATCATAAGATTCAATATGTCCATGTAGTTGTTATTTTCGGTTTGGGTAGGTAGGAAAAAAATGCCTTAAGGCAATATGCCCGCCCTTATATGTATTTCAATTGTATATGTATATAATATAAAGTGTAAATTCCACAATTTTTATGACAAACTACATCTGACGCAGCAAGGGATTTTGCATAAGATTAAGTCTTATTGTCATAATCAACCGTACTTAAGCATTATGTCATTTTTTTTACCGTTGATTGAATTATTTTACTTTGCCTTTTTTCACGTAATATTTACTTTCAATTGCTGTTTTATTGGTATTAGTATCATGTCATTAAATTTAAATTTAAATTCACCTGTTATTTTCATAAATAATTAATGTTTTAATAAATGGCACATGCTTTAGTGTTTTTGCCCAAAGAAAGTTATATAAATACATTGTTTTTCATTCGATATTCTACATTACTTTTTATACTAAAGTCCGAAGAGGAAAAAGGGCGCGAGCCGGGCGGTTAGAACAAAAAACATTGAAGTCCCATAGTTAATTGATAGTCCATACTTTAAATATATATTTTTTAAATATTCTTATCAAAAGCCTATAAATCCAAAAAAAACAGCAATAAATTCAGCAATAGAGAGATACATTTGAAACAGTTTTACAATTTCAAACCGCTCTCCAGAATAATTTATTAAATCTGACCTCCAACATTTCAGCTTTAAGGTACAGATATTATCTTCCAATTTTCTGAATATGTCTATAAAGAGATGTAGATAGTAAACATTGTTATATTAATTTATCCACTGAAACTGAAAAGATCGCTTCTTTTTTCTGATCAAACTGAAATCACAAAATAATATTACAAAATATTTGCATGCCCACAGACTCGTTAAGATCGGCAAGGCAGATTTCATCTTTTTTCCAATATCTGAAACAATGTCTTTTGTCATTTTCTTTTTGTGAAGAGCTTTCATCTTGCCTTTAACAGTTCTGAAAGTTCTCACAAAACACGAGTACATAAAGCCCAGATTTATATACATAAATAAAAGAGTCCCCATCGAGATTGCAACTTTCTCATTTAATAATGTCAAAGAAGAAACGTTTGTAACCGTACCAAATTAAACAATTATAATTATTCATTATATTTCAAAAGGCAAAACAACTGGCGCAAATTAAAGGCATGTACTACAATTATTTATGACGTGCTTTTTTTACTAACTTCAGTATATTTATTTAATGAAAACAACCGCCATTACAACAAAAAAATACTATATTCACAAATAAACGAAACTTATGGGCAAATTGAAGTTTTCTGTATACAAATACAATACCGAAAAAAGAAAAGGAAGGAAAAAGCAAATGTTAACAATTATTCTTTACTCACTTGAATTTCTTATTTATTTATTTTTTTTGTCACATTTAATGTTTATATCTTTTGAATAATTTATGAAAGCTTAATTGGTCTTTTTATATAAAAAATGTTGTTTTTAATACTTATTATGTATGACTGTATGTTTTCTAAATAAAATACAATAAAAAAATAAATTTAAAAAAACACAGTCTAAAAAATCTTATCGCCAATGGATTCACAAGGAGTAACCCCGCATTAGTTTTTATTTTAAAACAAGAAAATTTAAATATAATATGAAAGTACATTAGATTAAATTGTAATTTTTATTTGCAATTAAGGCTCCAGCATTTTCTTTGTAATACCCTGTCTTAAAAAAAATACATTAAGTAATGCGATTTCACCACGAATCGAATCTTGAATCCTCACACGTGGGCAACACTCATCGTGTATTTTAATACTGATCGTAGAGTTTGTACAATTATTATTTTTTTTAATGTGCCTATTACAAACATAATCTAACTTTGCGATTCTCAAAGGATCTATTTGAATCTATATAGGTAGATGTTTTTTTTCCTGGAATACAAAGTCTCGAGAAACCAAAATTTTCAGTCGGATAAGTACCCAGTACATCTTTCTTTTTTCAACTTATAATGTGTAGAAGTTTGTATCTCCCACCCTTGTATATACCGTATCTACGATTTATGAGATGTACAAGAGTCGAGCTTTTTGGCGAACTCAAGTAGGTATCATTTTGTCAATTTCACCCCTATTTAGGCTCATTCCGAACCTTCCGTGCGTAATAGGGATGCGTATAACTAGTTGACAGGAACAATTGGTAATTGAAATGACGGAATAACATCAGTAATATTTATTATTGAACACTTGAGAAGTATCTTTTGGCATTTCAGCTCTGTTGCCTCATAAAAATCGTCAAATGGAAAAATTCAAGAAATATGGATATTCGAACAAATTGTGTAAATTTATCACTAAAGCCAACTAAAGACAGATCACAATCCATATAAATATATAGACTTTCAAATCCATTTCTCAAAACGGTTCTCTATCTTTGTTTAGATAGTATGTATCTTGAAAATATATTCACTTTATTTATAATCTCAATCATCGCCGCGCGCCGACCGGTTCGATTTTTTTTTTATTATTATTTTTAAGGTTCGCAAACAACAATCAATAGGTAGGTATACAAGATATTAGAATTTAATTCCTTTTCATTCCTGAATTTTCTTCCTGTCTCTTTCTAAACTGACCTGATCCTACATTCCTCAATTCCTCATCATTTAATTTAATGTGATTAGCAAAAGTATTTTTATTCATCCATATCCACTATTATTATAATAATAATTTTGGTTTATTTGTTAAAATTGTATTTTCGTTGTTGTTACAGTGGTTGTTATTTTCTTTTAATAAATCAAATAAATGCGAAGTGTGTTTGTCTGTTTGTTTGTATTACCGTCAAGTCGCAACAGAGAAACGGATATACGTGATTTTTTGCATAAGGATAGTCGGAAAGATGAGAAGTGAAATAGGTTATTTATCACCCCCCAAAAAAAATATCACTCCCTCGGGAAAATTATCAGTAGAAATATTAATTATTTTTGACGTCGCAACGAAGAGACCGATTGACGCGACTTTTTGGATTGGCATAGCCGAAAAGCTTACATATGTCAAAAACTCATTTTCATCTCGAAAAAACATCTCACTTCCTCTTAGTAAAAAATTGAACTAATATTAAAACATAATAATTATGCTGCGTCGACATAGGATAAAGGATTGACGTATTTTTTGCATGGTGATATTTGGAGGGCAATCTATAAAGGCTACCTTTTATCATAAAAAATATATCATTCCATTGGCGATTTTTAATTGTTAAACGACAAATCTAATTCATCCCTAATACCTGGTTAGTTTATATGTACAAGTTCTATATGCCCACTAAAAAACAACTGATTTCGAAAATATTTATACTAAACTCAGACGTGTCAAAAAAAAAATACCATTCAAAGTTTCATCATTTTTTTTTATGCGTTTGAGTTTTTGCTGGTTGAAAGATATTACTTTTAGCAATAAGCTCCCCAAAGGGCTCATCCTTAGTTTGTATTGTTTGTGGATGAAACTATGTTTATGGTTAACACACATTATAATGAACATTTTTTATTTTAATCTGGGAACCATTCAGACAAAAGGGTGAATTCGCTATTATCATTAGGGTAATTACGTTAAAGGAGAACATTATACTTAGCATAACAACCCTACGATTTGTTTTCTTCGGTCATCAACGAATACTATGTACGAATCAGTAGCGAACGGTTATTTTGTTTACAGGTAAGCTATAAAAAATATCATTTATTTGTACCTACATAGTAGGTACATAATATAATGTAAGCGATATATACTACAAATTGCTAATTTTTCTGTGGTTCTGTGTGATACAACAACTCTCATCTATGAAATCAACTCAAACGACGTAACTTCGTGATATGTAGCTATATTATCCATTAATTTAACACATAACTTAAATAAAAGTTTATGAAAAATAGCACAATGAATTTAGTCAGTATTGGGTTTTCTTATTACGATTGCTGCTTTCTGCGTAACTACGTTCAATTGTTGTTACCAACTAAGTCTAGAGACTTTTCGTTGGGACACATTCAGAAAAAAACAGGTTTGTTGTACACGCATACATATATACTTATTTTTTTGTTTAAATGCTGATGATGCAGTTCTGTTAGCAAGCAGCAAGGCTGATTTGCAGCAAATAGTCTCTAGAATGTATGATGTATGCCTGGAGAGCGAATTGGCGATGAACGAAAGTAAGTCAAAAGTTATGGTATTTGAAAGGGATAGTGAGGTTACTGACTGCATAATAAATGTAAACAACGTGTCTCGAGCAAGTAGAAGAATTTGTGTATCTGGGAAGCATGTTTTCAAGAGAAGAGTAGAAAAAGATGTTGAAAGAAGAGTGAATGCGGGTAACAAAATGAACGGAGCACTCAGCACAGTAATTTCTAATAAAAATATGTCAATCGACGCTAAACTGGCAGTGCACAACGGAGTTTTAGTCCCAACACTTATGAATGGAAGTGAAACATGGAACCGACAGAGGAAGGATAAAAGCCGAGTGAACGCGGTTAAAATGGGATCTCTTAGACGAATGTGTGGGAAATCAATGTATGACAGGGTTACGAATGATGAAATCAGGCGAGAACGTAAATCTGAGTCAAGTCTAATTGATAAGATAAAGAAACTCTGAGATGGTTTGGTCTCGTAGAACGAATGGACGACAAAAGAATGGTAAAACAAGTATATATGGCGAAAATGAACGGCAACGTGAGACGAGGACGACCAAGGAAGACGTGGCATGATCAGATAGACCAAAATCTTAAGTTTGGTCATGTCAAAAGCAGACAGAACCGAAGGGCATGTATGACAAGATGTATGAATGTGGAAGAGGGTAGGATTGTATGCCAGAAAAGACGTGTGTGGCGGTCCATTATCTCTGCCTACCCCTACGGAGAAATGGCGCAATGGTAGCAGTAGTAGTAGTAGTAGTAGTTTAAAAAAAATAACATTTAACATAAAACGTCATTCTTCACTGCAACATTTCATAGTTTCTGGAATGACACTCAAAGTGTTAAACTGATCACCTTACCATCCATGCAACAAATAGATACAATACAATGAGGAAGTTCAGTGCTTTTAAAAAAAAGATCTGTTAATAGACTGTCAAACTAAGGCACTTTTTTATGTATAAGTATTAGCGCTACAATTTTTTTCAAGTTTTGTAATTTTGAAATTACTCCGCCCGTGAGGTCACAAGTTCTAGTCGGTAAGTTCTGCTGATTATTAAGTTGGCTTCTCGGAAACCGGAAATCTATCACAACACTTTCATTGGTTGATTCGGAAGTACTTGTGACGTAGTTCATTTTTATATATTTTTTCAAACATTTTGAGAAACTTTGCGGTACAATTAAATGTTCTAACTTTTACCGTGTGTAAGGAAACATTGTTTACATATATTATATTATTTATGTTTAAGTAACATGTATTCTTGGCACATATACATATATGCTTTATATTTGTATAATAATGATTTTTAATTTATTACATTTGATTAGCTAGGCATTTATAATTAAGTAGTTTTAGTTTTTCTTTTTTATGATATTGTTTTATTAGTATTGGACTACTAACGCTCTAAAGATAAAAAATCTCCATCCTTGAACAGGCTGTGCCATGTTAGATGGAGACTATCATAAACAGAGAACACTCCGTTTTCATTTTACATTAATTGGTTTTATATAGATTCCCTGTTATTAAGTATGTATATTATTTTTTTAGCAATAAATTTATAAATAAAAAATTTTAAAAAAAAAAATATATATATCTAATATCTCGTGGCACTGACATTTCCATTGAAGTACCAAAGTTGTTCCCTATGCATTACTGGATTCAGAGAGGGAAATAATTGATTGTAGCAAATGTACATACCAAAGCACATAAACAGTAAAGCTTACTTACTTTTATCACATTTTTTTGGAAAAATCGATAAAATCAATTTATACCCTTCACAACCCCTTCACGCTGTTGGGGTACTTTGGAAAACACTTATGGTGAACCCAGAATATGTAGTGACGTCAGCGCTCATTACCAACAAAAGGCTTAATGGTTTTGGTTTAGATCACAGTATATTATGTAATTTGCATCATAAGTTCAGAACCAAAACTCGTAACTAATTTAGGAACACATATTTTGCAAAATTACATTTCATTACTTTGTCCCGCTATTACACGAACTTTTTTACATTACAACAATTACCATTATCATCACTTCAACCACGCAACCAGTGGTGACAAGGGCACTGCATTGGTTTACCAAATGTAGCGTATATGGATATTTTTGTTATATGTAAGGATCAGCCTTACGATTCAGATACGCCACTCGAGGAACAAAGTAATCTCGCAGTGAAGAACCACTTTTAAAACCAATATTTCACGTCAACTCTGCCAGGAATAGAAACTAGGTTCCAACCGCGATTTAAGTTTAATTAAACTATACTACTTCCATTGCCCCCTACTGTAAGTTTAGCAAACTATAAGAAAGGCTTATTTCAGAAAAGGATACAGGAAACGTTAGGAAAATAAATATATATATTTTTTAAAGTTATATGAAAAGGAGGAAAGATCTTCTCAGAGGGGAACACTTTCCATTCCTCGACATAGAGTATTATTTTTCAGCAATTCCTTTTCCGTTCAAGGGCCTAAACTTTGGAATTTTTCTCATGTATTTTCGTTTTCTTCTATTCAGAAAACATACAGTACAATTACTTAGTTTTATAGTATATAAAATTGTACTTAATTCTAATAGACCAGTGAAGTTTCCATATTGTATGAAATGCTTAGGTTATCCATTAACTATTTTTTATCTTTATATATATATATAATTCCTTTGTACGTGTGATGTCACCGTACTCCTCCTAAACGGCTTAGCCGATTTACGTGCGGTTTTCGGAGATATATTGATCTTTGCGCTGTGCGTGTTCGTAGATATTAAAATCTTCAATCGAATGTGTAAAAAAGAGGTTAGGAGCATAAATGATTTATTCATCGATCTACCAGGGTTGCATTCGAGGAAAATACATTTGCAAAAAAATGGAAAGATGTTGTTTTTTTGTATATAAAAAAGTTTGTTTTTTTATAACATTTGTTTTTTGTGGATCTCAATAAGATTTTTTCCTTAAATTCCTTATAATTTCTACCCTTTAATTTATTTTTTTGGATTTTTGATAATACTAAAATAATATTAAATTCAAAACATTAATTTAAATCGTATTCCTATAAAAGTACACCCCTCTGTTGGTAAGAAGAGCGGAGTTTGACGTTTGCAAAAATAATGCTATATTTGAATATTAACAATTTTTAGTTTTGGAATTCAACCATAAATAAGTACCTCGGTACCTTCTTAAATTCAATATTATTGTAATATTAACAATTTTTAGTTTTGGAATTTAATCACAAACAAGTACCTAGGTACCCACTTATCAATGAAATGTCTTTTTCCGCGGTAATAAATAGCAGGCAAGCCAACGTTCGGGCAGGACAACGTCTGTCGGGTCCGCTAGTTTATATATATATATAAATAAATAAAATTATTACAAGAATGAGCTACCTTTTCGTTTAAAAAAATCCATCTTCTATGACCACTTTTAGAAAATAAATACCTAAAATATGACAATTACATCCTTAGAACCCTAACGTTCCTTTATTTTATTATTTAAAAAAAATAAAAATATTCCTTTTCATTCCTAGCTTCCTTTTTCTTTTCTCAGTCCTTCCGAACTCATAAGCTAACTCCACATTCCCCATCCTTTAACATGTATAACATAATATACATACATTTTATTTGATATGTCAAGACTTATATCCCCATTAAAAACACAGCTGTTATTATTAATGAATTAGGTTTTTTCATATTATGTATCTTTTGAATATATTTTTCTTTTTGGTACAAATTTTTGACCAGTCTGTTTTTTGGTTGCTTGAAAGATATTGCTTTTAGCAATAAGTACTTATCATTTATACCTGAAGATTTGAATAAATAAATCAAAAAGTTTTTAAATAAGTACTTGACCATACAAACAAGCCAATGACATAATAAGCCCAGTAAATGCATATATTTCCATAACTCCTGCTCAGAAAGTTCTTCATCTTTGTAAAAACAGCTATCAATATTTAACACTATTGGAATTATTCAACGCGGTACTTGAATCGTAATTATTTAAATATACACGATAGATGCAAATTTGTTTCCATTTATATCCGAATTTGCGTCTATTAAAGTGAGGATAACGATGTTTATAGTAAAATGTTAGAAATATAATTAAGGGAAATGGGGTAGTATTCGATGGGGCGGAACATTTTAAATTAATTCAATATCATTACCATTAAACCAATATAACTCGTCTGAATAGTTTGGAAATTGTGCTTCAGCGTTGGTGAATCAAATTGCTCTTTATGTAGTTAAAATATTATTATTTATTAATTCACGTACCTAATATACCATCAACTACAAATATGCAAGTTACATCCTCAGGAGTTACTTCAAACATTCCAGGACATTAGGAATTGTTTATTCTTTTTACTATACATTTTAAAAAAAACATAACATGACAATCCAAAGAACGGACAAAATATGTCGTATGAGATTATATATTTTTAATCCAATGTACGAACTGTTTTGAATGCAGAGACATTTCTAGTTTCCTTGAGGCTTTCTCACGACTCATCAAACACCTTTATAAAACAGGTTGTTTTGAGTCCCAATAAGTCTCATCTAAAAATATAACGTATTCCTTACTAGGCGTGGGACGTGGTTTATACCCATATTGTTATGTTTTATTTTATTTCAAACTTCAAGTACAAAGAATAAGTACTTAGGCGAACTTATTGCTAAAAGCATTATCTTCCAGTCAACCAAAAAACAGACTGGCCAAAAGAAGGTTGGTCAAAACTTTGTACTAAAAAACAAAAATATATATCAAAAGAATACACACATGAAAAAAAGGCCAAATTAATTCAAAATAACAGCTGTTTTGCGTTTGGAAAGCTGAAACACGTTTTCAGAAATAAGGAAATCCAAAATAATTTGAAGGCCAAAGACTACAACTCTTGTGTTCTGCCGGTGGCAACATACGGTCTTGAAACCATGTCACTCACAAAATTAAGTGCACTCAGCGGTCTATGGAAAGACAAATGTTGGGCGTCTCCTTAAGAGACCGAATGAGGAATGAGGAGATAAGACGCAGTATAAAGGTGACCGATATCGCAGGAAGAGTGGGAAGACAAAAATGGCAGAGGGCGAGTCATGTGGCGAGACAAGAAGTCGATAGGTGGACCTCCAGAATACTAAACTGGAGACCCTACGAAAGTAAAAGGAAAGTAGGGAGACCACAAAAGAGATGAACTGACGACGTCGTCGAACTCGTGAGCCATGGATGGAAACAGAGTGCCCAGGGCAAGAAGAACATGGAAAAATTTGGAAGAGGCCTATATCCAGCAGTGAAGAGAAACGGGCTGATAAGAAGAAGAAGAACAGTTGTTTTTAAATGGGGAGATAAGGGTTGCACATATTAACTTTCAGAAAGTAGGTACATTATGTTATAAGTACATATTAAAGGATGAGGACTGTGGAATTAGATAATAAGTTTGGAAGGAGAGAGATAGAGAAACCAAGGAAAGAAAGAGGACAAAATACGTGTTTTAAAAAACAATAAAATACAGGGAGTTCAAGATTAGTCAGAGGTTAGGCAGATTATAAAACCATTTTTTTAAAATGGGAATGCCGATTCAATAAATTAATTATTAAATAAGTTCCTTTTCGTGTTTTCAACTAAAACTTTAGACATGTCAAACTTCGGACCTTTTGCAAAAAACGTTCCAGACTATACCAGAAATAGAGTCACGTATTTTATAGCCGTGTCTCTGCGATTGAATGGAAAGTTGTTAGAAGTTTCTTAAGGATGATAATAGAGGAAAGGGGAAAATATAATGGCGTCGTTGTAGACTACAATACATGAAAAAGCTTACATGTGTTTCGCAAATTACCTATAGTGTACAAAGCGATAAAATAATGACTTTAGTTGTAAAAGATCCTATCCTGTAAGAACGTATATCTTCGTAGACATTTTTATTGGTAAATTAAAGTGACTGTTTTGTCGTGGTATTCGAGAAAACTCCCGAAAATAACTCATTAATTAAAATGACATCTTAGGTCTGACGTAGCCTTTGACGTTCCATTTGTGGTATAACGGCGCTGGAAATTAGGTAAACTAATGGCTTCGTAACCGTTTTAAAAATAGAGAGTCAAATAATTCAATAAAAATGTACGTAATAAAATAATACGCTTTTATATTGATTTATTTTTATTGTTGGTTAAATAAGCCGTATTTGCAATGGTTACGTGTTGTTTTTGTACATTGTAACGACTATATTTCATCCTGCCCCATTCAAGTAACGCGTGATTAAGCACGAGTCTAAATGATATTTCGCTACGTTAAGATTTTAGCATGGCAATATCGCGTTAGACCGTGCATTGCTTGAAAAGAAAAGATCGCCCGTGAGAAGCGGAGGAAACGTGCAACGTGACAATATCAAGGATGTAGTCCTTTTATTATCGAGATATCGATTATTATTACATTTGTCTAAATCCTGGCAATTTACGTCAATTTCTACCTACAAAATCTAAATTATTATATTCGGGTTTGATTCGACAACAATAAAATGGGTCGAAGTATTCTTTATAGAAACGACGCGTACAGCGATGGCTTACGCCAAGATTTTAGCCGGAAGTACCTTTGAAAACTGGAACCTTCCATATAATATTCTGGCTATTTGATACGAAAATTTTTTGAATGTCTACAAAGAAGATTTTTTAATAATTTAACCTGGATGATTGGTGTCAAGAATCAAATATTTAATATTTATTATCTTTTTTATTTCATTTTCTAAATCATTTGACAATTTGGTATTTTAGATTCTATATTAAGCTAGGTAAACGCATAAAACTGTATAATATTTTTGCTTGTAAAAATAAAATTGTAATTTCGAGAGTTGCCTTTGTTATTTTGCAATTACCTGGTCTACATGTTTTAATTAGCAATACACAGTGATTATTGAGGCTCCGAAACTATTTAAATTTTGAATCCTATTTTTATCTCGAACCTCCACACATATGGTGGGATGGTCGGACATAATCATTGTCCTTATTTTGGAGAGATTCTCATCTTTACTGGTTGAGCGACGCTGGTGAATGGCGTATATTTTGTGAAAAGTTTGATCTGCATTTATTTGTTTGGCTTACTTTTTGCATTGTCTTACAACAATGCACAGAGTCAACCAATAAAGGCACAATTTTTTTCTAAATAATTAACTTTTAAATTTGTTTGTAAATCTTTGAAATATGTTGATACATTGAGTGTTGACATTCTTTTATTTTAAAAGAAAATCTGGACATTTTTTTTACACTCCTCACAGAAGGCCGTTACAATATCTTGAAAAATACATATCTTTTACATTGAGGGAGAAAACCCAACCCCAGGGTCAGCTGTTATTAAATGTTAGTACTAGAAGACTTTCTCTCGGCCACGCAATTTTAACGACATCAATTTAACTTCGTTATTTTTATTTTGTAATCAATTTTAAAATGTGCTATCCCTACCCGAGTCTCCCCTCAGTGTCTCAGTCTATGAATGAATTATCTTACTTAATTTAACTACCTTCCGCAAAAACTCAAGGAAGAAACGTTAAAAAATAAATTAAATAAGAAGTGGATTGCCAGCCTATCGGCCCAATTAGGAAAAGACATGATCACTAAAGTGTTACAATAATACTTAAAATGATTATCACACCCTCGCACTTATGTTCAGTGCACTTCATAGTCCTAACGCTCCACATAACCTCTGAAAACAACGCTTATTAGTTCATGGTTTAATTTTTCGTTCTCATTCTCTAGCATCATATGTTCAGGCAGCTCGACTGTTGAATCTCTCATCCACTATCAAATATGTTTCTACAATTTCTGTTTAAATCACGACTGAAAAAACATTTCCTATGTCTTTCTTAAACACTTTTCTGCCTCTCAATTTATTTTGTCTTTGCTGTTGAAGGCTAGTATTGAATTTATTTATTTACATACAAATATTGCTAGCTCTATTTTTATATACATTCTTGCGTATTGAAACTAAAATGAATAAAACCAATTATTTCATCGAGTGCTTGGAAGAAATTTTCATCTGACAATAAGCCTACTAATGTCCAAAATGACAAATACATAAAAATTAAACAATTACTCTATCGAAACAAATTAAAAAAAATAAATATAACTATTAAATTGATTAAATAATTAGTATGAGGATTTGTGCCAGTCCCGATGAGGAACTTCAGCCCTACGGGAAAAAGGATACAAAAAATGTTTTCTTGCACGCAGTAAAAATTAGAGCATTAAATTGTAAGGCAAAATTTCTACAAAAAATATTTTTTAATAAAAACGCACTACTTTTAATGGCGTCGCTGGTTCATATGAACCATCCAATGATACGAGAGCTTTGAAGGATATCCGGTTTGGTCACCAACCAATCGGAAGAACTGTCAGAGAACAACCTCTGACGTCACACGCGGAGTTATTTCAGAAATACAAAACTATAAAAAATCATAGCGCCGATAATACAATATATTAAAAAAATAAAATTGGCTTAGTTTAATAGTCTATTAACAAATAAAAATAAAAAAAAGACACTGAACATCCTCATTAATTTCCCTAAAAGTTTCATTATTACATATAAGTCAAATCCAATTAAATTATTAATAAAGCGATAGTCGATTATTTAAAAAAAGTTTTAATGTAATGTAATTCAATTTGTGAATGATCCCGTTATTAGAGTCTGGATCAATACATCAAGCAAGCGTGCGCCGGCGCCAGCCGTTCATACAATTGAGAAAATAGAAAAAAACTTCGTTTTACGTAGAAAGTAAGTAACTTTGTTTATGACATTACTATTTAGTTGTTCAAAACTTTTTGTTAGACGTTGGCGGTTGTTAAAAAATAAATTGTAGCCTATAGGAAAGTAGGAAAATCTTTCAACTAATCTTTAAATACCTATCTTAATTTTATAAATACATTGATGTTAAAAGCCTTTAATTTACCAAATATTAAAAAAGAACGGTTATAGAAATAAAAAAAAATTAAAACTTGTTTATGTTTAAAATTTCCAAATAACTAGCAATCTTTTTCCTGAAAATTGCAGCTATTTGAGCATAAACTCTAATGCATTTGAGCATAAACTCTAATGTATGGGAGCGAAGTATGGAATTGGAAAAATAATAATTAAAGTAGGTTAAATGCTGTCGAGATGCGATCCCTCAGGCGAATGTGTGGTAAAACGATGTATGATAGATGCACAAATATCGAAATCCATGAGCTGTGAAAGGCTGAGACATGCAATATCGATAGAATCAAGAAAGGGCAAAATTAGCAGTTCACAATGGAGTCCTGGTCTCGACCCCGATGTATGGAAGCAAAGTATGGAATTGGAAAAACAGAGATGAAAGTGGGCTGGATGCTGTGGAAATGCTATCTCTCACGCAAATGTGTGGCAAAACTATGTAAGATAGATGCACAAATGTTGAGATAGGCACATTATATAAGGCTGAGGTAAGCACTATCGACAAAATCAAGAAAAGAGCTTTGCGTTGAATTGGACATGTAGAGCGAATGGACAGCGAAAAAACGGCTAAAAAGATCTACGATGCGAATGTTGATGGATGCAGGAATACCGAGAAAGACATGGCACGATCAAGTCCATCAAATACTTGAAGATCGACTTATTAAGAGTAGAAATAATCGGCGTGCGTGCTTGAGAAGATTAATGAATGTAGAGGAAGCGAGGTCTGTATGCAAAGACAGAGTGATATGGCGTTCTATCGTGATGGTTTGTTTGTTTCTTTTTTGTTTGAAATAAGAAACAAAAAATTAACACGATATTCGGTTTAAGAAGATTGGTCTACTTCTCAATTAAATTGTACAGCCAACTTCCATTGTCCATAAGGACAATTAGTAAATACTATCCTTATAAAATTGCTATCAAGAAGTTTATAATGGAGGTAGGACGATTAAGTAGATCAGGCAAAATAGGTAAAAAAGTGTTTTTATTTTTCTTATTTACTTATTCATTTTTTCCTTCATAAACAAAGATTAATAATAAAATAATGTGACCTCACTGGAGTTACCCGTGCCGAGGACATTTGTAGTGTTAGATTAGTTTACTATGTACCAAAACTATATAAAATGTTTCCCTCGGCACGGGACATCCCAGTAAGGGAACATAATTTTAAATAAATATAAACAAATACATTCAACTGTAAAATAATTGGTAAATAAAATTAAACACTTAAAAAGTCTACATTGTATTCCACCTCCTAGGGAGTCGTTAAAATAAACAAATTACAACATGGACGGAGAACATTTTAGAGAAGGAGATATGGAAGTCTAGGCATTTACAGAACTTATGACCTGTCGTTGACTGGTTCAAGTGGCCACTTTATACACTGTGCCCATGTTTGAACATCCATATTTCTTTCATCCTTCCGTGTGTTGATTTTAGTGAAGTTAAAGAGCTGAAGCCTTTATTGATTTACGCAAGACTCATATAGCTCAGTTATTAATCCTAGTCGACCAGAAACCTGGTCGACTAACTACTAAGAATATCTAGTGGAGATAATACCGCGTCGTTGTGCAGTGGCTGAAGTGTTCGCCTACCATTCTTGAGGTGCTGGGTTTAATTCCCCGCATGAGTAGACGTGAAATATTGATTTACCAATGTAGTGGCCCTTGCACCACTGGGCGCAGAAAGGGGGATGATAATATACATATTTTAAAAAATAATATATTTCTAGTTATAATAAACGAAAAACATCGCATTTCGATCATCTTTTACATGAAGGTAAGGTGATCAGTCTTAGAATTCAGGTACTAGTCTAGGAACAATAAAATATTGTGGTTTGAACAACCTTTAAAATCAATATTTCACATCCACCCTGCCAAGAATCAAACCCAGATCTTAAGAATGGTAAGGATTTTTACTTGAGAGCAGCCATCGAGTCGAAAACACTCGACCAGGGTTCCGGTTCGATTTCACACATAGAACTGTATTCTTTATCCGCTTGGACACAGAAATAATAAAACCAGATGTGCCATTGTTTACGGGGTGGAGATTCAAAATGTTCCGACTGTCATTTTGACAAAATCAGTTTTTTTTGTTTTAATTTGTTTTGTGATGTAGCCAAAAAACAATGGGCCTACATCACAAAACTTAGAGTGTAATAATTTAATACATGAAAATACCATTGTATAATAGACTCATACATAATTTTGTATAATAAAATATATATATATGTATATATGACTGAGATGACATCTGTCATTTTCGCAAACGATGGGGCTACAATTTTCGTGGAATTCAGAACATTGCGACACAAATATAATATATTAATTTGCCCATACAATTCTATAATGTCATCATTATTATTATTATTATTATGTAATTCGAATTATATAATCACGGTAAAATACAGCTGTCATTCTTACTCAAAAGGGGCAATTATGGGAGACAAAATTTTACTGTTTGTGTTTTTATTTTGATTGCTTTACCCTCTCTCGATGAAATTTTAATAATATTTTGATTCATATTTCTCACTATAATAATATTGACGTTATGACCGTTCGGACCAGGAAATACCGGCGGCAAGTGCAGTGTGCCGATGCAAAATATGAAGGCAAACAACGTCGACCAGTGCAGTGCGCCGATGCGCCAATTGATAATAAAACCAATTGTTTTTTTATATTTTTAATCATATAACACAAAGTATTATACATTGAATTACATTCCCAGGAGTTACAATAACTTAATTCGGGACATAAATAATATTAACATTTTGAAAATAACACATATTGAGAACAACAAAGAAACAAAGCCAATTTAGCACCTTTATAACTAAATATACAACAACAATGTGTACAACAATATTTTGAGTTTGTCCAAATTTTTGTAGACAAGGACTAAATTCAACTCCCCGGGGAGCTGTTTATATTAACATATTACAACAGAAATGAAGAACATTTAAGATAAGGTAATATAGAAGTCTAGGCATCTACAGGGCTTATGACCTGTCAATGGCTGGTTTAAGTGGCCACTTTACACACTGTGTAACATTCACCGTTCTGCCTATATTTGAACATCTATATTCCTTCAACTCTTTCATCTGTTGTTGTTTGTGAAGTTAAAGAGCTGAAACGTTTATTTATGCGGGTTTCAGCTCTTTAAGGTTTCAGCTCTTTAACTTCACTGACAACAACAGATGAAAGGGTTGAAGGAATATAGATGTTCAAATATAGGCAAAACGGTGAATGTTGCACAGTGTGTAAAGTGGCCACTTAAACCGGCCATTGACAGGTCATAAGCCCTGTAGATGCCTAGACTACTATATTACCTTATCTTAAATGTTCTTCATCTCTGTTGTAATATGTTAACAATATATACGTCTAAAACCTCTTCCCACACAAGCAGAATAAATATATATAAAAAAACGCTTTTAAGAATATAAAAAAAAGGAGTGAATCCACTAAGGGAGATAAAGTCATTAACATCACATGCCATGCAGATGATGCTGTCATAGTGATAATGTAGGTGAAATAATTCAGTCAGATGAATCTTAACCGCATCAATAAAGGTTTTAGCTATTTAACTTCACAAGAACTAACAGGTGGAAGAATTTGCAAAATAATGGATGCTCAAACGCGGGCAAGATAGCGAATATTAAACAATGTATAAAGTAGCCATTTAAACCAGTTAACACCAGGTTTTTAAGCCCTGTAAATGCCTAGCCTTATATTTTCTCTTCTATGAAATATTCTCTATCTCTTTTGTAATATTTTAATCTAAACAACTCCCTGGGGAGTGAAATCCAGTCCTTGCCTTGATAATACTTAATTAAGCACTATTTTCTAGCTTGTAAAATTATGTACGATTTACGCGGCACTGTCCATTGCAAAAAAAAGACTTGAATAAATTATTGATCTACAAAAAATTCGCTTTTCCTGGAAATACGTTAATTTAATACATTAATTTTTATCTAGGGACTTGAATAAGTTATCGCTGTTTTTTTGTAAAAATTAATGCTTTATTTTAAAAAATAGTAAAGAACGTGTCTTTAAAAGTATCGTCTATCGCTAGCGACTATTCTCCCATCTTTCTGGCAGCATACGAATACCATCTCGAAATAACGACTCATATTTTGAGGTTATCAACGAATGGAGCCATTTTTTGTCATATTCTTAAGAATGGAAGCGCTGCTCAGCCAGGCTATGAGCCATGAGTCGTCGATCGGAACAAGTAGTAATCAGAAGGATCAATATAATTTTTTTTATATTAAGGGGTTAATATTATCTTTTCGTTCCTAAAAGTCCAGTGAAAATAAATAAATGGATCGAAATTATCAAGAATTTGAGTACCTGACTGTTCACAAAATTAAGTGCACTCAGCGGTCTATGGAAAGACAAATGTTGGGCGTCTCCTTCAGAGACCGAATAAGGAATGAGGAGATAAGACGCAGTATAAAGGTGACCGATATCGCAAGAAGAGTGGGAAGACAAAAATGGCAGTGGGCGGGTCATGTGGGAGACGAGAAGTCGATAGGTGGACCCCCAGAATACTAAACTTGAGACCCTACGGAAGTAAAAGGAAAGTAGGGAGACCACGAAGGAGATGGACTAACGACGTCGTCGAACTCGTGGGCCATGGCTGGAAACAAAGTGCCCAGGACAGAAGAACATGGAAACATTTTGAAGAGGCCTATATCCAGCAGTGGAGAGAAACGGGCTGATAAGAAGAAGAAGAAGACTTGATTGGGATCCACCAAAAACGAATGCTGATTAAAATGCAAACTTTTTTATGTACCAAAAATGGGTATCCTTATATTTTTGGTAGCATATGCATGCTCGTTTAATGCAGCCCTGGTTTAAATGAACAGTACTTGGTAATTATTATTATTTTTTTTTTTTTTTTTTTTTCTATTTTTTATTTTTGCACCACAACAGGCCAGGAGGCCCAATTACAGCGGTGAATTACATCACAGAACACCCAGGCTTGAGAAAAATCACATTTAATTTTTTGTGTTCTCACCGGGAATCGAACCCGGAACCTTCCGTCTGTGAGTCAAGCGTCTTGACCACTACACCACGGAGGCCGCCATGGGTATGTTTTTGTGTCTATGTATTATTTTTATTTATTTATTAGACAAACTGTAGTCTGCATTACTTTACGGGCTGGTTAACCTATATATGTCAATGACGCTATGAAAAAATATGTTGTTTACAGGGTTTCCACGGCCTTTCAGATTCTTGTTATATTTTTCTGTGTATTGTGCCGTGTATTAATACTCTTTGCCGACGTTTCGGACAGCGTTGCAGAGTCCATCATCTGAGCTGATGTGGTTTTAGTGTCTTTTACTTATATAAATATTGAAAATACAGTTTCACTGACAAATCTCACAAGACAAACTATGTACAATCCCTCTTTATTTTACTCATTTATAACTGTTATATTGAGGCGAAATTGGCAGTTCATAAAATGGAGTCCTGGTGCCGACCTTTATTTATGGAAGTTTAGAATGGAATAGGAAAAAGATTGATGAAAGTAGACAGAATGTTGTCTAAGTGCGATCTCTCAGGCGAATGTGTGGTAAAATTACGAAGAAAAAAAAAATGTCGAGATTCGTGCATTACGTGAGGATAAGCACTATCCACGTATCCACAAAGTCAAGAAAAGAATTCTATGTCGGTTCGGAAATGTAGAGCGAATGGACGGCAAAAAAGATTTACAATGCGAATATTGATAAATGCAGAAATCGAGGAAGACCGAGAAAGACATGGCATGACCAAATCCAACAAATACTTAAGGTTGGACTTGTCAAAAGTCGGAAAAACCAAAAAGTTGGTAGAAGACTATTCTACTCTATAAAGAACAGTGTGGAGAAAACTAGCGACATCTATTGTTGGAAGAGGTAAGTTTTTTATGGATCACAAATCTTTATGTTGGGTTGGTTTCCGGCTAAACAACGCCAGCGCAGCGGCGAGAAAGAGAAAAAATGTTCATACAAATTATTATTTTTTTTAAAAACAAAAAAAAATATTAAATTAAAAAACCTTTTTTTTAATATTTATTTCCATATTCTCGAGTTTTTCACATTATGAGAACACAAATCCCAACTCCAAGAGACTTAAAGTCCTGTGTTGAGGTGAACAAAACATAATGTTAAAATAAACATAATACCTGGTAAAAATATCAAATACAAATCATATAGAAAGACAGAATATAAATATTTGAATAACATAGATACTTCTTACTGTTATGCGGATGATCGGCAAATCTATTTTTTCTGCTCTCCTCAAGATTTAAACAATTTGGAAATCGCATGTTTCAATGCATCCAAACCATCAAAAACTGGATGACATCAAACAGACTCAAACTCAATCCATCTAAACCTGAGCTTCTATTGACAGCGACAAAAAAGCGACAACACGTTTTAGACCGATCCCCAATTTCAATCACAGGTTGTGATCTTACCCCTAGTTTAAATGTAAAACTACTGGGTGTTCATTTACATTCAGATTTTTTTCTTCATTCTCAGGTCAATAAAACGGTAAGTGCTAGTTTCTTTCATCTCCGACAGATCTAATCCGTACGGATAATATTCCTATAGACGCAACTAAAGCTCTTGTGAATGCTTATGTCGTTTCGCGTCTTGATCACTGTAATGGAAAATCAGCTGATCTCCCAAAATACCAAACTAATAAACTTTAATCTGTTTTCAATGCAGCAGCAAGGCTTATTACGGGAGTGAAAAAATATTCTCACATCTCACAACATCTTCGAGATTTGCACTGGTTAAAAAGCCCAGAGATAATAAAATACAAGCTTTGCTGGACAGTATTCAAATACCTTCATAAAATGACTCCAAGATACCTATCGGACCTTTGTATTAGGGAAAATACATGTCGAAGAAAATCTACTCATAGGTCAGCATTTGATTCAGGAAGAGAAAAACTTGTCAAAATCCGGCATTCCCAAACACAAGATTTGGAAATCATGCTTTTGCCGTTGCTGGCCCTTCTGCCTGGAACCAATTGCCTTCAAATTTACGAATCATCGACAGTCCCAGTCAGTTCAGATCCCAACTAAAATCTATCTTCTTTAAATTATCATACCCTCAATTTTAAATCAGGAAATCTTAGTTAGAATGTAAGTTTAAGTGTACAAATGTAAAGAGCCCTTGAGGTGATTTTTTACAAAAATGGTGCTATATAAATCAGACAAATATTATTATTATTAACATATCACATAAATATTTATTTATTTAAAGGCCTATTATGCCTCTAAAATAACAACCATAAAAGTAAGATGTATCTACAAATTACATATATAATCTTCCTAATGTATTTCTTTATATTTATGTATGTGGTTTGTGTACCTGTATTTCATCACAGTAAAATGTATGTAAAAGCCCTGAAAAACTCATTCAAGGTACACACATAAAAAAATATTAAATCACTTACCTTTTGTCAGGTTTATGGAGCATCGAAATGCTCATGAAGATGATAAGCTTCTAGGTCAATACAAATTACAGAAGAAGAAAGACGTGTAATTTTCATAATGTTTCATTTTTATTGCAGAATTGTGTCAACATCAATATTTCTTTAATTCTTCTATTTATATCTTCATCAAATTTGAATGATTCATCATAAAACTTTGTAAAATCAGATTGAGTTCTATTTGCGTTAATACTAGAAATTACAAATCTCAATTGTGCGCATACTCCAAGTGAAAAAACTGTTCCGTCATGCGTAAACTCTAAAATGTTTTCTAATCTTGGTTGATAGGCCGAACCATTGACTAATAAAGATTTTTCAGAGTAATTTATTTGATCACAGCTGTTTTCAAGGTTTGTTTTCTTCCTGTCTAAGTTTCGATGCATCTCGTCCATTTCATCACTGCAAAAAAGGATATCTAAAATAAATTCATTGAACAGTATAGTATTACTGTAACATTATGGGGAAAACGCTGGCTAGGATATTTGCTGTGGAAATCTCCCAAAAGTGTTAACCAAGTTTGCCTGCTACTTTACAAGGCAAAAGGTTTTTCCAGTTCTAGATATCTATGGCTGAAAATTTGAGGGCAGTCCATGTCTGAACTGTATGACATAAAGCTGACTTGGAAGGCCACGCGTGAGTAAACCTCTGACAGAGCGGCCTGGTAAGACGTAGTGTACACTATATACCTCACAATTATAATTTTGTGTCTGGGTGGACAAGAATACAGTTCTGTATGTGGGATAGAACCAGAACCCTGGACAAGCCTATCATGTTTGAGGTCCTAGGTTTGGTTCCTGACAAGAGAAGGTAAAATATTTATTTTCAAAAGTGGTTCTACACTGCAATATTTCATTGTTTCTGAACTGACGCCTAAAGCATGATGACCGTATCTTCCACGTAACAAAAATGATCTAGATACACTGCAGTTGGAGTACCAATGCCCTATGCACCACTAGGGAAATTATGATGATGATCATATACTCTACTAAGAAAGCGGATCATTCCAGCTTATTTCGTGTGGAATGTTTGAAAAATTCTAAGTATTAAAAGCAGTAGTTTTTTACTCAGTTAATACTTATTGAGCTTTGGTTAGCTCAGTTAGATTTATAAATTAAAAGAGCACTTTGAAATTCTGTAAAGTAAAATATTTTTTAATCTTTGAGACTGATGACTGACTCCATGGGATATTTGCCATCACCAGATGAGGCAGATGATTACTCCTGTTAGTTAAAAGGGTTTAATGTTACTGATTTTCTAACATTCTCAGCATCAACAATCATTCCAAATAAATGAACTGCTGTATTCGTGAGTTCACAAAATATTCTGGATTATTTTTGTCCCAGCCATACAAACATTTTATTTCTATTATTCATTTTTCGCATAAGTACAATGCATTCACGCAAATATTTATTACCAAGAAATCAATACATCTCAAGAGCATTCAGGTCAGTCCTTATCCAACATGCCCCAGCCTGTTTAAAGATAGAGATGATGCGATATCTTTGAAATACCTTTTCTTTTGCTTTAAAAGTATTAAGCAAAGCACATCAAGAATACAGAAATGATCAAGCTAGATGAGATTGCATGTCAAATTTAATATAAAAAAGAGCAGTTAAGCAATTACTACACTACCTTTACATTTCAGGTATGGAAAAAAATATACAGGTAAAATTCCTAAGATTACTTCTCATCAACAAAATGTAATCTGCAAAGATTTGTTAGAGAAACTTATTATAAAATACTAAATTAAACCCAAAAAAATAACATACCTATATTTCACTAATTCTAAAACGTGAATATTAATTTGTTGATTTATCCTAAATATTAAAACATTAATCAAGTTTTCATATTTTTCCAATGGTGTTTCGATTATATTTGCCCTGAAACAAAAAATGAATTATGTTGATTAAAAAGTTATTACAAAATTGAGCGCATGATCTAAAATATTGCAACGAACAAGGATGATCTCACACTTACTTCTTTAACCGTTTTTGCCTTTCAGTTAGTGAACATATTTTTATGGTTATTTTATGACATTCCAACAAACTACTTTTAAAATTTTTATACAAATTTTCTAAAAGAGTAAAGAAATCTACAATCTGGTTTTGAATCTTTGAATCCATGTTGCAAAAATGTAAAATTTCAACAATAATAGTAACCCACGCCGCTTTGTATTCCTTTTAAACGTCAAGTCAAATGTCAAATTCAGAATCAGCCAGGAATCAACTACTGTTAAAATCAAAAGTAAAGTATTGTTTGTGGTTATCAATGATACCTACTGCAACCAATGAAATCCTTGAATTTTCTTCTAGCATAATTAATTTTAGAGAATACAATCGATATGCTTTTTTCAAGTTTTACGTCACAAAATGAGGTCAATAAACAAGGTATCTTATGAAATCATAAGATAGTGAAAATGTTATATATGAAATACAATTAATTACTTAAAAATTTTAAAAAAAACAAATGGTGGCCAACTCCTGCACGGAAGAAACGGAGAGGGGGGAGTCGGACATACCGTTAACCACGTGGCCACTCCACCCTCGCTTCTCCCCTGCAGAAGAAAGCAACATTTTTTCTTTTTAATATTTTATTTTTACAAATTTTCTTTGTTCTAAATTTTTTTTTTAATATGCCAATATGTCTTCTTGTCCATCCTGATCATCGTGGTTTCGTATGTGACAGGGTTTAAAGAACACCCTGTGTATAAAGGTTTTATGTGTAATAGTTACAAATTGTATTTAGTTTAAGAACTTTCGCACGGCGCGTTCCATAAGAATACAGTGGATATCATTAAAAAAAACATTGTATACCCAAGTACATTTCATGCTATCGGCAAACAAAAATATTGCATTTTGATGGCATATTATAATAATACCTCAAATGTTCAAGTATTTTTTGTACAGGCAACTCTATTATGCTCAAATTGTTTATGATATTTTTACGACAGGCTAGAGATATTACAAGTCTTATGTTCTAAGAAAACATAGTATGATTTATTTATGTCCTAAGGAAACGATACATTCAATTAATAAAACATTTAAAACATTTTTCATAGGTGAATGAAGAGAAACAACAAAAAACTTGTAAATTGTAAATATTTTTGTCGGCAGTAAATATTTTCATATTGTTTCTAGTCTCTGACGCTGATAAACAGTCTTCGGAAAAGTTCGGATATTTCCGACATTCCTCGGAATACAACAGATCGATAAAGAGACATCTGTGTGTAACGTTGTGTAATTACGGATTTCTACAAAATCCCCGTTTGTGGTTGGTCCGTGGAGGTGGATATTGATACTTCAAGTTGCGGAGAATTGCATTTGCGCGCCAGTATGGAAGTGATTATTGCGCGCGGCGCGCACTCTTTTCAAATCGAGGTCGCATTTGTTGTCATTCGCGGATGTGATGGTTCTATGAATTAAAATTTTGTGAAAGAAGTGTTCTTGAATTAACAACGACATGAAAGGAAAAATACACGGAAATCGCGGCCAAGCTATGGCCGCAGATGACATCCGTGCCGAAATATTGAATCCCTTTGTACACAATGTGGAATTGGATACGACTTTCGACAAAATAAAGGTAAGATGGGAAACGAAATGATACCATGTTTTCGTAAAATCACATTACAACAAAACGTCACAACAATACAATTTTATTATTTTTTTCACGCGTCATGTTTTTGACACTTTCACAATAATATCTCATATTATTTTATAATATAAGGGAAATAAATTATGTCAGTATATTAATAAATATAATGTAAAACTTAGGTAGATTAACATTACGAATGATTTTTATATGTACCTATTTATAATTTTCTTGTCTTTTTCTTTTGGTGTAGTGCCAAAATTTCGATCGCATGATTTTCATGTATTTCGCAATATTTTATTTCTCGGTCATAATGTGCAAATATTTTCATGGTCGTGATGCAGATTGGTGATTTTCATTATCATTATTTCGTATGTCTTGTTATTAAAATAATGTCATGCAACTAAACTTTAAAAAAAACACGCTTTAATCGTTATAAAATACTGTAAACACTAAGTAACTGGTAACGAGTTATTTTATTGTACATTTTTTTCATATTTGTTTTTGCAGCAAATAAAGGTCTATGAAATATTGTCAAGTAAAAATTTATTTTTTTTGTTTATTATTAGTAGCACAAAAAATATTTTTGAATTCCTGCGAAAACGGTCATTCTATTGGCCACGCCCCTAATACGTCATGATTCATGTTTATTTGTTCCTGGCGATTGAAATTTGTTTAGAACATTATCACGAATCGTGACGTCACAACAACCAAGGCGCGTCGCGTTTTTCTTGCAGCGTATTTTTATTAAATTTATGTATGAAAACATTTCTCTGCAATATCCATACGTATTGATTTTGAAAATACAATTAACTATTCTAAATCCATTTCATATATTTTTATCGGTATTCTTAGTATGTGATATTTCCCCATTATTGAAAGTTCCAAAAGGAAAGTTTATTTTTTCCAACGCAAATGTCTTTATTTGTGTATAAATTTAAAGTACATTCCCGGTAACCTATAATTGAACATGTTTTGAAAGAAAATAATTACAAAAAACGCATTTGTAATGATTTTCTTTTGTAATCGGGACCCAAGTAATGCATATGAAACTTTATTGACATACGGATAGTAAAGCGTTGTCTCTGATTGCTTATAACAGAAAGGTTATCAATCACAAATAATCTAGTATGTACTGCCTAACTAAATTTTACCCAACGAAGAAATTGACCTTAGACTTATTTTATATTTTACACAAAAGGTTTCCGCATTTGTTTACAAAAAATATAATCGCTTAGTCCAATGACGTGCTGTTTAGGTAGGATTAAATTGTTGTAGGCAATTGAATAATTTCATCGACTTTTTTTATATTTTCCACCTCGTGTTCAAATGGTCAGCGCGTTTGCCTACCATGTAAAGTAACTGTAGGTACACTGTGTAGAATGGCCACTTAAACGAGCCATTGGCATGTCATAAGCCCTGTAAATGCCTAGACTTATATATTTCAATCTCTGAAATTTTCTTCGTCTTGGTTGTAATATGTTGATCTTAATAATCGGGGATTGCTCTCCTGTTATTTTAAAGTAAAATGCTCGTGAAATAAAATAACGCGTTTTTTTATAAATGCAATTAATACTTACATAATATATACTATATTTATGTTTATCTATGTCCTGGGCTGGTATTCCGAACGCGTTTACAGCGCGCTATAATGCGTATTTAGTACGTAAAAACGCGCTATACCGCGCTATAATTTCGTTTGGAATACCAGCCCTGGTGGATAAAAAATACAGTTTCTCATGTGAAGTAGAGCCAGAATTCTGGTCGAGTGTTTTCTACTGGATTTCAACTCTCAGGTACAAATGTTGAAAAATAAAATCCAGAGGAAATATGTCTGCCTCGTAGTTTAGTGGTTGTTGCTTACGCCTGTCGTGCTAAGGTTCCTGTTTCACATCTTGGTGAGGTCGACATGAAATATTGATTTGAAAACATGTTTTAACACTGAACTATTAGTCCCTGAACTGGTATCTCAAGTTTAAGACTGATCATCTTATCTTCATTTAAAAAATGCGATATCGTACATTGTGCCCTTTGCACCACCGTGTGTGGATATGACGAGAATGATGAAGATTTTAAAACAGTTCAAAGTAAAAAATATGAAGTGATCTTTACCGTGTATAATATTCAGCTTTTGTCATTTTTCTTTAGAAACACATATTATAATTAATCTTACTTAGAAAAATATCGTTGAAACTATCGTAAATATAATTGAAAACGATCTTAGGGCAAAAAATCTCACATCATTTCTTAAAATATTTCTTCATTTTTTTCTTTCATGTCAAATAAATAATGAAAAATGATAAAGAAGGTTCATGTCATGAACACATTGTATTATATTTAAATCATTTTAAAAACCAATGCCATTTTGTAATATACCCAAAAAATGTACGCAATTTGTAAAAATAAATCTTTCCATTTTAAAATGAATTACTGTGTTTATGTTGAATCATAACAAGAAATATGAATATTAGATATTTTTTCAACAGAGAGGAAGCTGTTGAGAATATAAAAGTCCAGGCTACGACTCTTCACGCAGTGTATCATTCATCATTCTACTAATAGGTAGTTGCAATTCCATGTTCACATATGGTATTTTTTCGATTCTCTGTATATGCTCGGTTTGAATATTACTTTCCCATGCGTGTTGGTTTACTATAAAAAATGAAAGTATAGAAAAACCTGCGACATCTATTGTTGTAGAGGAGTAAACTTTTATAGACCTGGAATAAGTAGGTAAAGGTTTCTGTATTTTTTTACGTTAGGTGTTATTTACTCCTGTCATGCAATAGGGTATTTTTACTAATCGGGAATAACGTTAATAATTTATAACGGATTTTTACGATTTTAATGATAAAACCACCAATGTATTATTATTTATTTAAATTTTTATTCCAGTAAAATGGCCATAAAGTGCAGAGCCAATTCTACCATATGAACATATAAACATGAACATAAATATAAATATAAACAAAAATATAACAATAAACATAAATATAACAATAAACATAAATATAACAATAAACATAAATATAACAATAAACATAAATATAAACATAAAATAAAATTTTATATTGCAGCACTTATGGTGGTCTTAACATATCGCGCCATCGCTTGAACAACGGTGATTGGATCCACTCTGCAGTGGCTTGGAGAATTTCGTTATTAGATTTTTTTAGGCGTTCCCATAGGCTCCAGGCTCTTTGGCGAAGCAGGGCAGCGAAGGTGTTTATTCGTCCAGCTGTAAACATTTCAGAGGCACTGCAGTACCTGGGCAATCCGAATAATTGTCGGTATGAGTTGTTATATGTGATCCTTAATTTATTCCACGCTCCTTGCGTATAGTTGTTCCAAAGTTCACCTGTATACATGGACGTCAAATACGAAGTAAATATGATTTTCTTCACTTCGTTACTGCATTGAAAGAAGCGTCTCGCTAGCATAGAGGCCCTGACATTAATGGCTCTTCTCTGTCTCTCTATGTCCTGATCGTCTTTACAATTATCAGTCAGTATGTGCCCTAGATATTTGACTTTTGCAGTTACCATTAAACTGTTGTTGTCTAGGAATACAGGTGGTGATGGGTTCACGAACTCAGAAAGTGACGTCTTGTGTTTAAATAGAAGTACGGCAGATTTTTTTGCATTGTATATCATATTGTGGTCAATTGCATATTTTTCGCAAATATTGAGCAACAATCTCATACTATTAATAGATGGAGTCAATAATACCATATCATCTGCATAACTAATATTGTTAGCGCAGACGCCGTTAACATGACATCCGACTTTGGATAAATTAAGAAGCACGGTGAGATCATCCATATATAAATTAAAAAGTGCCGGAGACAGACAACCTCCTTGTCGGACTCCACATTTCAAATAAAAAGGCGAAGATGTAGCATCTCCCCATTTTACAATATTTTCCTGTTGTGTGTGCCAGGCTGCCAACGTATTAATAATACAAGATGGAATTCCTTTCTTCTCCATTTTATTCCATAATATTTTATGATTTACGCGGTCAAATGCTTTACTCAAATCCAGAAAGCATGCGTATGTATTTGTTTTTCTTGATTTATAGTAGGCCACTGTTTGTTTTAAGGCAAATATTGCCATATCTGTTGACAAAGCTGCTTTAAATCCGAATTGGTTTCCGCAAGTATTTAATTTCTCCGAAATAATTCTTAACACCAATTTTTCGAAGATTCTGGATATCATGGTTGTTAGTGATATTGGCCTGTAATTTTGTTTTTCCGACAAGTTTACCTGCCCAGATTTAACTAAAGGTATCACCAATGTTTTTGTCATATCTCTCGGTAGGTGTGTATGGTTTAGTATCGCCGTAAAAAGAACACAAAGATATTGTGATATGTTTGAGCCGGCGTAACGTATATGTTCTATTTTGATACCGTCGTGTCCAGCAGTTTTTCCTGGTGAAATTTGTTTTATGGCAACATCAATGTCTTTACTATTGATTGCAGCGAGGCTACCAAATTTAGCTGACAGATAAATCGAGTCTGGTTTTGTATTATCATTACAGCCGGAAGTTTCAGAGAAGTATTCTCTGAATAAACCGGCTATAATTCCATCACCAGTAGTTCCGTTAACACAAAGAGGCATTTTTGTTTTATTGTTAAGTATTGCTGATGATTTTCTCCAAAACTTTTTGAAATCTTTATTTTGTAAGGCAATTGTCATACTGTCCATTTGAATTTGATTAGAGTTACGTTGGCATTGTTTGAGAGATTTTTAAAATATTTTTTTAAATCTTTTTCTGGATTCGAAAATTAAAAATAAGTTTTCATTTATAATTTTGAGCACGTACACAATGGCTTGCAGTTGACGTTACATGTCAGGCCCGCAAAGTGGGCTTCTAATAAATATTGCGTACGAGTATGGCGCTGTAACGCATTACGTGCCGTTTGATAATACAGTTTTTGCTACCATTCGTGTTTGCAGTATGGCCATGAATGACAATATTCAAAAAATGTACTCCATGTTATTTACCAAACATACAGTGAAAGGGGCAGTGAAAGTAGTAGAGTCAAATTCAAATCGCGATTTATGAAATCGAAAATTTTAAAGGAATAACTGGTTTATTGCCAAAAAAACAAAGCTTTTTGTATTAGTGAAACTGATGGGAAGACCCACGGTCTCGTAAACGGTTTCGGCATGTGGAGGAATGTACTTTCACGTGCTGTTTGTCCCGAAAAGCGCGTAACATCTCGTTGCTAGCGAATTCAAAATATGATCGAAAATTTATCCGACGTCGCCTCGCACAAAAAAATTATAATACTGTTAATATCTTAACTTTTTGCTTGCTTAAAAGTAAAAATAATGAAAATACGATAAAAGACCCCATTCTGAATGATTCTATTTATGTAGAGTAAATCGACAAACGAAAATAAATGTGTTATCATTTTAGGGCCCCGATTAGAGTAATCTTCGTCTGTGTATAAAGAACAACCGATATTTGTGTACGAAAATGAGTATATTTGCATGAAAATTTAAAGTATCTTCGTCGGTTACCTATAATTAAACATTTTTAGAACAAAAAATTGTCTTCATATCCGCTTTTCACACAGAAAACTTAATTTTAATTAGTAGATAAAATTGAAGATAAATGTTAACTTCCCAGAGGTTCGTAAAAATCAACGCAGCACGATAAAATTACATGGTGTCATGATTTTTAAGGTGTGATTATTAAATATATTTTTCAATTTTTTTAATGGCAGGCAAACGCTCTAACCAGTACACAACTAGGTCGACTACAACTAGCCACTAAATAAATATGATCTAATTTTCTCGTACGTCAATTATGCTTTAACCAAGTTTGTATATTTTTTTATTAATTCAGTTATCTAGTAACTAAATGTTTTTTTAGGGTGGCATTTTCGCAAATTGAATCTTTTACTAAATTAGGTCCTAACAGTTTTCCCCGAGGAAAAGGAAGAAATTACCATCTCAGAATCCGTCTATCAGAATCATTTTTAAATATAATTATTAGACATTCAATGCCTCATTAAGACCTGTTGTCAAGAACATTGTTAGTTGGTTGTTTCCTTTAAGCCAAATGTTTGTCCATTTTATATTTATGTGTTCTGTGTTATTTTTTAAACGATTTCGTTCAGTTCAGAGAGTCTTTATTACAAAAAAAATACACACGTGATAATATTTGCATAACAGAACGAAAATATTAAAAAATATCCCAACATATTGTATCCCATCTCAACACGGTATTTTTGCCTCGTGGAGTTAGGATACGTTATTATTATTTTTTGTTGTATTGTGTATTATTATTATTATTATGGATAACTTATATAGCGCCATTTTCGTAAAAAAAATACCTCAAGGGCGCTTTACATGGTGATTCTATTGTTAAGTTAATTTAATTGAAGCTTTTAAATTTGTAATTAAATTAAAGTAATTTATTTTGTTGTCACGTGTTACGGATTAATTCAAATGATTTAGAGAACAAGTGGGTTTTAAGTTTTTTCCGAAACATCACTTCACTTTTACAGCCTCGCACCTCTGCTGGGAGAGCATTCCATGCCATAGGGCCTGCGACCGCAAATGCGCGTTCACTAAATTTAGTGCGCTGTTTGCGTAGAGGTATAATAACCTTTCCTCTCGCCGTAGACGTAGCTGATCTAAGCGTGAGACGCCTGTCAGCTAGTTCATCTGGAATGCATAGTTCCCTTAGATATTCCGGAGCCGAGTTGTGCAGTGACTTATACATAAGCCAACAGAGTTTGTATTCGACCCTCTGTGGAAAACGTATGTAGATAAGTAAATAAATATTCGTCCCGATAAACCATCAACTTTTTCTAGCAGTTGTTTATCGGGTGCTCAGACATCAGTTGTTCATTAATATCAAATAAGATAGTACATAGTACAGACATAATACTGCGTACATATAATATAATTAACATATATTATAATTGTGTGTGTGTCGGCCTCGTGGTGTAGTGGTCAGCACGTTTGCCTACCATGCAAGAGGTCTGGGGTTGGATTCTCGACATGGTTGACATGAAATATTTATTAAAAAAGGTGTTTTTACACTAGAATATTTTATAGTCCCTAAACTGGTACCTAAAACGTAAGACTGATTATCTTACCGCCATGTAACAAAAATGATTAAGATATACTGCGAGTGGTGTACCAATGCAATGCCCTTTGCACCATTGGGTGCGGAAAGGGAATGATAATGATAGTTTTAAGTTTTAATGCTAAAAACAAATAGTTTTCGAAAACTGCAACTGAAACAGATATTTTTTTTTAAAATTAAAAGCTATAATAAAATTAAAGAATAAACATAAATATAATGGTTTTAATGCTTTGAATGCCATCTTGGCAGAACGAAAAAATATGTTTTACCCATTTGATGGTTGAAATCAGAAGGCATAAATTTAAAAATAAAAAAAAAACTAAATTATGTTAATGCAGTCAATAATGTTACTCGTATAGTTACTTACATTTGTTTTAGTTTATAGAAAAATAAAACAAATGTATCTTATACGATAAATTACCAAGAAGAAATTAATTAATTAATTAATAAATTACCAATTAAGAGAAAAATGGTTCTCAAAAATGCAACTAAAACAATACGAGAAACAAAATTAAAAATCAAAAGTTAAAATTAAAATCCATAAATATATTAAAATTAAAAGCATTAAGAATACTAAACCATATTATAATGTGATGAAAAAAGTGAAGAAAAAAAAAACTTTATTATTGTCGTCCCAGCTCAACGCAGGACTTTTCCTATGGAGTTAGGACTAGTGCCTCAATAAATGTAAATGAATTGACAAATAAATCAATTGTGCTAAACATCTCTCATACGTTATTAATTTTATTTTATATTTTATTTATTATGTTTCACAAACAATAAACAATACATATGACATTGGTATAATAATTACAAATTGTTATTTTAGATATTTTCAATTATATGTGAACACAGCATGCACAAAGAAAGAAAAAAACAGTTTATAACAGTTTTTTTTTAATTGGCTAGCTCAATTGAATTCTATGATTGTTATAAATGTTATTACAATAAATTATTACTTACAGGTTATTACAAATTATTTTTCCTAATTAACATAAGTGACTATTTGATTTTATAAAATGCGTTACAGTTTTACTAGAATTATTTCATGTATCGTTAAAGATATCAATATCAGCATTACTTTCTACATTATTATACAATCTTAACATACGTGATAATGCATTAAAGTGCGCCATATTATTATTGAACGTTGGAATATAAAATGTTGCGTACCATCTTAATCGCATTCAGGGGTACATTCTCTAAACAAAATGTAGAATCAACATTACATTTAATTATTTTATAACGATATATCAAGTCTAAAATCTGTATCCTAAATTCCAACTTATCTAGACCAAAATGTTCTAGGCGCTGATCGTAAGACTGAAGGGTTCTGCTCAGGTTACATTTAAGATACGAACATTTTGTTTCCCACATATTCAATAAAATTAATGTAATAATGAGTTATGTCATGTGGTGACCAGACTACAGATCCAAATTCCAAATTACTACGAACTAATGAATTGTATAAACAAATTTCTGAATATAAATCCTAACATCTTTAGGGCTTTTTCTCCACAGTATGCGTGTACGAGTATACTTATCTATTGTTCGGCGGTAAGATTAGCTACAAATTCTTCAAGGCATATATCGAGTGTTGAAATATTATAGAAAGGCATAATACTTTCACTTACATAACACGCACGTTGTGTTTCAAAGACTGTCTCCGCGTTCAAATGAATATTTCCGGTGTAAAAAAACGTTTTAACCTGTACTTCATTTTATTTTCATTATGAAAAACATCAGGAATTATAAAAATAAAGAAGTTTAAAAAGAAGTACACGTTAAGTAGAAAATACAAATGGTTAAACTAGAAAAGAAAAGCACAGCAAAAAGATAATAGAGGAAATGATATAAAAAAAGCATTGCGGTGTTTCTAAATTTAATGTCTAATCTTTAGTTTTGTGTATGTAAATTAATTTTAGTTTCTTTAATTACTCCTTACTTATATCTTCATATTTTTTTCTATTCTTTTCTTTAAAAAACAATTAGTCTTATTCTTAACTCAATCTTTGTTATTACTCAGATTTATTTAATTAAGCTACACACTTATTTTACATAATTTATGAAAGATGATAGAGTTTTATAATTTAGGATACACTCGTGTATATGAAGAATGAAACCAATGCTTACATACACATTGTATGTATCCTTGTTGAACTTCCAAATAAACTTGAAGGTGATGAGAAGATAAAGTAGAGAGAAAAGGGGATTTTTAAATAGAATTGACCAATTCGGAATTCAGCTTTCATAAATTAATTATATTGACACAGTAAAATGTTTGTACTTATATAAATTAGTTATAAACTGATGACATCGTTTAAAAGTTTTTTTTAAAGTTTTTTTTTTTTTAATTTGTGTTCAATATACCTAAATGGGCACAAAGTATCTAAATTTGTTACAGAAGATACGGAAATCATTTTTGAGAAGAAAATGTTGAAGTCTAGGCTTTTACAGGGTTTATGGCCTGTCGTTGGCTGGCTTAAGTAGCCACTTTACACACAGTGTAACATTCACCATTCTGCATATGTTTTAACATACACATTTGCTCAACTTTTCCATCTGTTGACTTTTGTGAAGTTTTTTTTTTTGTGAAATCGTTTTTGTTAGATTTGTATATTTTTAAATATTATAATTTTTTTTAAATCATCTCTAGACATCACTGAAACTAAACAAGCTGTATTATATAAAAATAACTTAATGCTGCCAAAAACAGGTATTTATTATGCCTAGTGAAGATATACAGAGTCTAATATGTTTGCTTATAATTTAATTTTACATGATTGTATCACACCTAATTTGACTTGATTGTATATACCCTTTTCACTATTTTGCAAACGTAATAAATTGTATTATCCACTATAAAAAACGCCGATTTTTGACACTGAAATAAACTGAAAATAGTTACCTTTATCACGAGGGTGAGATTCATCCGGCTAAACCATTTCACATACTAGATAACGCCAAAAAAAAAATGTTCAATTCTTATACTTCCTATACCAGTTAGTTTAATCTAAAATGTTTTGAGTATGTTTAAATGTTTGTAGACAGGCTGGATTTCCTCTCTAGGGAGTTATTTAGATCTAAATTTGTTGCAACAGAGAGGAAAAGCATTTTCGAGAAGGAAATATCTAAGTCTAGGTTTCCAATAACAGATCACAGGAATGTATGTAAATCTTGTTTGCATGCATACTACTACTAAAGATGTAGAGAATATGTCCAAATGTTTGTAGATAAAGCTGGATTTCACTCCCTGGCGAGTTATTAATATTGAAATTTACAGCTCCTCTCTGTTGCAATAAATCTAGGAAGTTGAATCCAGCCTTGTCTACGAACATTTAGACATACTTTAAATGTTGTTAAGTTAATTTAGGTTTGTAATATTTGAGTGTGTAGTTTGAAAACGCGACCATTTCGGCAAATAACTTTACGTAATCAAATTTCAAATAAAATTACTTACCTGACTCAAAACCTGTACAAATTATTTAAAAAAATATATTAAACTTAATTTCGGCCTTAATTCTTGTTTAACTTTCATTTTACGTACGGTTCTGTGAGTTTCGAGAGATAAATATACGTTATGAGTTGCTACTTTCTAGAAACTAATCATGATGTTTAAAAATCAACATAGTTGTATAATGCCAAGATTGATGGCCGTATATAACTGCGATTGATAAACGAACTGGGTCCCGGTCCCGTGACGTGGACTCAGGGGATGAGAGTTCCGAGTTTTAAACCACGCCCTGCCACAACTTGATTCACATTTTTTAATATTGGGTAATTTACGACTTGTTGAAAATGGCCCCCGAAATTAAAATATTTGTGTAAATCATAACAAAAACACATTAAAATATTATCTTATTTAGTACCTACCCAAACTGACATACGTACAACTTACATATTTATACGTATTTTTAAATCAAGTTGTTGCTTGAATTTTATTGCAACAGAGAGGGAAAGCATTTTTGATAAGGGATATGAAAGTCTGAGCATTTATAAGACATGTGTATGCCTTGTCATTGGCTGGTTCAAGTGGCCACTTTATCCACTATGTAACAATCACAATTCTACCTATGTTCAAACATCCACAATTCCTTAAATCTTCCGTCATTTGGATTTTGCGAAGTAAAACCTGAAACCTTTATTGTTGTGGGTGCGATTCATCTGGATGATTTATTTCACCTACTGCGCAACGTTTGAAAATATTTTAAACTTATTTTTATCACCGATATGTTTATGTTTTTACTGTCTAGTTATTACATACCATTTTTTATTATCATCATCCACCCTCGATGGTGCATAGAGCACTGCATTAGTGCACCAATAACAGCTTATTTCAAGGTAATGTAATGCATAAGTTTTCTGTATGAAATATATAACATTTATACTTTTTTTTTCTAAACATGTTTAATTACGAGTTACCGACGAAGATACTTAAAAGTTTTATACAAATATACACATGTTTGTACATAAATATCAATTTTACTTTAACCGTTTCGATATATACCGATGAAGATAGCGTTTATTATCGCGACTCAGGTACAATAAAATATTACTATCTTAAAATATCTGTAAAACAAATGTTTCACGTCGACCCTTCTAATAACAAATTATGGTACACGCTTACTTTTTAATGTGTTGTAAATAAAAAAAATATTGCATGGCTCCAAAGCGTTAATAATAAATACGTGGTAAGGGTATTCACATAATATTTTAATTTATAATTCATGAAATTACTATTAATTATACCCTTTCAAACTTAAATTAATATCTGTGGATGTAGGAACCATTTTGTATCCTATATAATACAAAAAAATAATTGATTTTTTAAAATATTTTGTTATATTTTTTATCATTTATTCGAGGTACAGTAAGTTTCAAACTGATCATTAATTAAAAAAATAATTATGAAACGTGTTTACATACAATAAATAAGTTTATTTTTAGTGAAATATATTTTAAACCTGTCCTTAATGTCATTTAGAAGGACGATAGAAATTCTCTCCAAAACAAATAAGCTGTCAAACTAAAAAAGATTTTTTTGTGTAATACCGACTACCGACACATGCAGAAAAATTAGAGACGTACTTGGGGATACCATAAATTTAAAAATAAACTCTCCGCTTGTCGATTTTGTTACTTACGTAAGTAAATAAATCTTAAATTTTTTAATCTTTAAATGAACACCCGGGATTAGAGGGTTAAAACCCTTAAAAAGCAAAAACTAACGCTCTTGAAAATATAGGAATTCACAGAGTACTGAAGGGTATGTTCCCTCCAATAAATCGAATTTCCGAATTTAGAAAACCGGAAAATATTCATCATCATTCCCTTTCCGCACATAATGGTGCATAGGGCACTGCATTGGTACACCAATCGCAGCGCATCTTAAAAAATATATCAAGGTAAGATGATCATTTACGCTTCAGGTGCCAGTCCTGGGACTATGAAATATTGTAGTGTAAAAACACCTTTTTAAATAAATATTTCATGTCAACCATATCGGCTATCGAACCCGACACTTCTTGCGTGGTAGGCAAACGCGCTAACCACTACACCACGAGGCCAACTAAAAACTGGAAAATTATAACCTCCGAGATTTTTTAATGATAATAAAAAATTCTCGTCATGACGTATTTTAAATAAAAAAAATAAACGGCATCGTTTTGTACATTTTTTAAATTAGCTCAAAATACATTGTGAAAATCACAAAATGGTTTTCAATAATAAGGAAATATCACATACTCTGAATTCCGATAAAAATATATGAAAAGGATTAAAAATAATTCATTGTATTTTCGAAATCAATATGGATATTGTGGATGAATGTTTTCATACATAAATGCAAAAAATAAATTTTATAAACATACGTTGCTAGAAAAACGTGACGTCTTAGGTCTTGGTTGACGTCAAGATCTTTGATAATGTTGTAAACAAATTTCAATGGCCAGGAACAAATAAACACGAATCATGACATATTAGACGCGTGGCCAATGGAATGACCGTTTTTGCGGGAATTCAAGTTACAAATTTAAAAATAACTTTTACGCTACTGATAAAAAACAAAAAAAAAAATTTTTTCTGGACAGTATTCCAGAGACCTTTATTACTTTAAAAATGAAAATCAAAATAACGTGATATTTCCCTATTGTGGAAAATTCAGATTCAGAACCTCGTTCGTATCTCTTTTAAAAATTCAAACAGCCGCGCGCGAGCCGTGCTGCAAATAGGACTGCCACTCCTCTGGACTTGACCCAGAGTCATGGGTTTAAATGGTGCATATCCGGGCTACAGGTTAACATCGTATGTCACCGGGTCAGACAGGGCGGTGGGAGCGACATCCGTCCGCTTAGTTTACCTATATTTCGCATTGGTGCTCGAGTCGCCGTAGTTTCCGGATCCGAACTGTCATGGCGTCAATGTTATGATACAGTAGAATTCTATTATCAAAATGTTCTCCAAATTTGAATGAAAAGTTCAACAACTAAGGAAAATCCTGTTAAACCACTTGGTTAATGTAGTCGAGGATCGATTATATAAAAAAAAAAATCCTCAATTCGTACATTTTTCAAAAAAATATCATCATAATTTTTCAACATTGTTCGGATTTACTATGAGTTCAGTTATTGAAAGTCTCAAAATTCGGAAATCTATTAATATTTTGTATTATTTACATTCTATGTAGGTACAAATAAATGATTTTTTTTTATAGCTTACCTGTAAATAAAATCACCATTCGCCACTGCAAAAAACTAAATATCTTTTTAGAATAAAATTAACTAATTAGTGCGACTTTTTTGTGCTTCAGTACAGTAAATTTACCTGTGATATAAGATATATTTCTAATACTTGATGCTTTAAGTGATGTCCCATCTCTGTTGCAATCAATTTCTTTTCATGTTCCCAACCGTGTCACCAGAAGTCAAAATCTGCTATTTATAAAATCTTCTAAGAGCAACTTTGGTTTTTATGCCCCAATGTCCAGAATGTGTAGATTAGTCAATTCATCACACGACTTGGAATTTTTTGGGATAGATCGGCTTTTTGTAGATCTCTTCGCGACTAAACAGTGTGGGATGAAGTTGGATTGGTATGGTTTAGCTCAAAGTTTTTGGTCTTTCGTTTTTTTTAATATCAATATATTGCAATCATACTATGATTGTTTTGCCCTTGTTTGTCTTTGCCAAATAGTTTTATGTTATTTTTGTTCAGTTTCTTGCATTAATGTTTCTTCATGTAACTGTTGTAATTGGCTTAGGCCGTATATATATAATAAATAAATAAATATATTGATTTTTGGTTTTTTCATAAGTAATTATCGCCTACGTATGTTTATTAGATACACCATAAGTAAAGAGTTTAGGGGGTGATATGAATGTATTACAGAAACAATAACGGCTTGTTTCTCGTATTCTATAGTTCGTGCATTTATTAGAGTTGAATTACACGAGTTTTGTTTGAAATTAATCTTTGTATTTTCCTCATCTTTATCTCATGCAAAACGGTTGTTTCTTTGCGAATCGTTTGCTTCGCGGATCGCGTGTGCCAAAATGATCGTTTGATTTCCCTATTGTAAGAATTCACCTTCTTATATTTTTCCGAGCAATAATACGCAATGTTTCTCTTTACGAAGTGAAAGGTGAGTAAATCAACAGCAGATTATTATTATTATTATGGATAACTTATATAGCGCCATTTTCGTAATAAAATACCTAGAGGGCGCTTTACATAGTGATTCTATTGTTGAATGAATTTGATTGAAGCTTTTAAATTTGTAATTTAATTAAAACAATTTATTTTGTTGTCACATGCAACGGATTTATTCAAATGATTTAGAGAACAAGTGGGTTTTAAGTTTTTTCCGAAACATCACTTCACTTTCACAGCCTCGCACCTCTGCTGGGAGAGCATTCCATGCCACAGGGCCTGCGACCGCAAATGCGCGTTCATTAAATTTAGTGCGCTGTTTGCGTAGAGGTATAATAACTTTTCCTCTCGCCGTAGGCGTAGCTGATCTAAGCGTGAGACGCCTGTCAGCTAATTCATCTGGAATGCATAGTTCCCTTAGATATTCCGGAGCAGAGTTGTGCAGCGACTTATACATAAGCCAACAGAGTTTGTATTCGACCCTCTGTGGAAAACGTAGCCAGTGTAGTTCCCGAAGTAGTGGAGTGATATGACTGAACTTAGAGATTCCGAAACTGCGGCATTTAATACAGATTGTAGGCGAGTCATTTTTTTCATTGGTAGACCTGCATAGATAGCATTACAATAATCGACTCTAGACACTACAAACGCATTTATCAATTGACGGGCGGCATCAACTAGATGTTTACTAGGATAGTGTTCACACGCCAATATATTAAACCCTCTTAAAATAGTACAAAGATTAATTATTAAAGTAATTCTAAAGAAACCGTCAACATTCAATACGGAAAGTCTATTTAAAATATTTTAGGTTCATACATTAGACACTCTTTATAAAAGAAATTATATTATATTTATATATAAAAAAGGAAAAATAGAAGAATTTGAGATGAATTAAAGTGTAAAAATTTGAGTGTAAAAATTATAATAATCTTCCCAGTGAAATAAAAACTAACACAAAACAAAACAAGCACAAAAGTTAGTCATATTTTTGGAAAATTACAGTATAATATTTACTAGATGTTTAAAGTAGATATGTTTAGAATTTTTTTTAAAACATGTACTTTTTTTGAAATTTATTAATAAAAAAATATACTAGGCCATCTACTACCTTTATAATATTAGTGATCAATCTTACGAGTACAATCAAGCATTACCCGGTTACAATAATTGGAATTTGCGACAAGCTTTGTTGCTGACAAGCTGACAATCGCGAATGACTTTATAAATAAAAAAAAATACATAGGATTCTGAGCCGCAATGAAAAAACACAATGAAAATCTATCGAAATTAATTTTTCGGAACAATATAGAAATGAAGTTCAGTGTTTTTTTTATTTATGAATTATTTAATTTACTAAATGTTATTAAATATTTGTATATAACCACTTACCGACTTTTCTATATCTACCGGTTTCGAGAAGTACCCGTCTCTTCGTCAGGACACCGATTAAACCAACATGCAAGCCAGCATGCAAAACCTACTATACACCTTCACCATAGTTGTTGCACAAAAATTGAAAACCAACACGACATGCATTTTAATAAGCACATGCACTGATTAGGACAAACATGCACTGATTAAATTATTAAAATATTATCTTGTTTGATTATTGATCAAAGGGTGTATTTAAGTCAAACTGTTCAGTATTTAAGTCAAACTGTTCAGAAAAACAAATTATTTTGTCATCACATGCTCAGGATTTATTCAAATAACAGTTTTGTAATATCGTAAATGTACAAATACGTGGCTGATTAAAATTATAAATTTGATATAAAACTACCTATATTTACTATCATACCTACTAAAGGTAAGAACGTGATTCTTTTTTACCGCATCCCCACTGATAATATTTACCGCACGCGCCTGCTAGGTAGGTACCAACGTAAACAAATGAGTCACTTGAAATAGAAAGCGAATTGGCCACGATGATTAAAACGAGAAGGAAAAATAGCGTATGTATGACGTACGTATACCTATCTCTATGGCTTCCATTCATAAAAAAATACGTAATTATTATATGTACTTGTCTAAGGTATAAAGAAGCCTAACCCCTTCACTGCTTTTATATAAGGTTATCTAATTATGACATCAATGGGCAGATCAAAATGGTCTGTGACATAAAAACATTCATTAAAGCGTAAGCAATGTTCGCTATAAGCGGTTTGTCTTTCTAACGTAAAATTTAGTGAAATTTCTCCATTTAAGTTTTTTTGGGTGAATTCGTGTACGTTTGATTCGTTCCGACGTTTCCGCTATATTGCAGGAGCCGTCTTCAGGGTAAACAGTGTTTACGCTTTATGTTTTTCAATGAAATATTAGGCGTATAATTACGTATTTTGTTTACTTTTACCCGACGACTATTATGAATGCATTACTTATATTATTATGTGTCTGTTAATGTACATTTATTTTGAGTTCCCTTACATTTTAAAAATACGTCAGGTTTTGGTCCTGTGGTAAGATCGCGAACTCCGGTTCAGAGAACAGAGGCTCAAATCCTGCTTTAGCATATTTCGATTCCCTAAGTCAAAATAAGTTTATTAGTGTGTAAACTGTATTTTTTTGCAAAACAACCGGCCAGGAGGCCCAGCATTACAGCACAGTACACCTAAGCTCGATAAAATGTCATTTATTTTTTGTGTTCTTGCCGGGAATCCAGCCCGGAATCTTCCGTGTGTGAGTCAACTGAATGAAATCAAGTCATCTTAAATGAACACCTAAATTAATTTTGCCTAAGAATACAAATATTTATCAAAATATTGTTTGACAATTAATATTTCAATCATTTTCATTCAAATTAACCAAAATGATTCATTATAATATTACAAGAGTTATTACTTTAATTAAAATTATTCATTCAGTTCATAAGGAGAGAATTATATTGCTTTACGTGGCGCCACGACACACTACACTAGAACAATGTAATTATGTCCATAAAGTATCCATAGAAGCGATATGCGCCCGATAGCTCCATAACACACCACTCCACAACACGAAACAATAACTTACCTTAACCAAGAAAACCCCTCTCTTTTATGTAAGTTGATCTTAAATATATCAAAAAGTATTCACGCAATTATTTTTATGCTCTATTGATATATTTTTTCTCGATAACGGTACTTTTATGACGTTGGGTAGTTTATTGACTTATTTATACAATATTTTATAACATAAGTAACTAGTACCTACTATTATTTAATGCATTTGTTTTCTTAATGCAAGATTGGCTGATAACAAGATGTTTGAGAATTAGATCGCTATTTTTTATACCCTTAGTAATACTTGTTTTTCCTACGATTTTTTAAGTTCGATTTTTGGTTTGCCCGTTTTAGTTGATTAATTTTTATTAACGATACGATGTTTGTATTTTATTTTTATATATTTTGTAGGCATATATTTGCTTATTTGAAACTTCAAGTACAAAGAATAAGTACTTTGGCGGACTTATTGCTAAAAGCGATATCTTTCAGCCAACCAAAAAAACAGACTGGTCAAAAGAAGAGATTGGTTAAAATTTTGTACGGAAAATCCATAAATATATATTTAAAAAACAATAGCTTTGTCTTCAAAGGTCTAAAAAATTATAATTATCTTCCCAATTAACTAAAAACTATTAAAATAATATATCAATATAGAAATTTAAATAAATCTAAAGGAATTTTTTGAACGCGTGTAAAAACTACATTTTATTTTAATTAGCATGAATTTTTATTGTTTTATGTTTTTTCTTTATATATTATGTACTCGTACTTAAAACTATATAAACTCTTATAAATAAACAACTACAACAGTGTAAGTAACTCTCCAAGCACAAGAGTTAGTCTCTTTTTTTTTGAGAGTTACAGTGAAAACATTTACTAGATGTTGAAAAGTAGATATGTAGAGAATTAAAAAAAAAACCTGTACCTTTTATGAAATTTATTAATAAAAAAAACAAAAAAAAAAATTTCATATAAGGCTTGCACATATGATAATAAGGTTGGAAGGAGAGAGAAAGAGGAACCAAGGAAAAAAAATGGGATAAAAAAATACATTTGAGAAAAAAAAAGGAAAACAGTAAAAACTCTAGAAGTTCAGGATTCTTGGCATAAATAATAATGTTTCAGGCGTTTCGTGAAGGTGACTAGAGAAGGATGTTTATCTTTATATGACAGATGTGATTTGATTGAGAAATTATTTAGATAATAATTAACTATTTGTGTCGTTTATCAATAAGAATTTTCCTGATTGAATGATGTATTTTATCGAGATTGAATGTAACTTGGTCTTCCAATTATCGCCATGAAAGAACGATGATCTGTTAGTCTATGGTTACGTTGTATCGTTATTTTGTTCACAAATCCAAAATCCTATTATAAAACCAAAACGAAAAGCAAACCAAACTAGACAAACCAAGCCAAATATGGAAATTTAAAGAATTAATTTAAAATTGATTCTTTCTGACATCCCACCTTACCGCTCACTCATTTTCAAATAATGTTGCTCATTGTTGATATATGGCATATTTTTTTCATTGATTTTTTGTGCAAAAAAAATGTGTCAATCTGTCACTCCGTTGAGACGCGAAGGAAACAAACAAACACAAATTCGCATTTATAATATTAGTTTGGATTGCAAATTGTGATAAAAACTACGGACTAAAATTAGATTATGAAAATATAACGTTTGTGGTTTTAGCCTCATTACTTATTTTATAATCTTGAGGTATTTTCCGCAATTACATTTCAAAATAAGTCGTAAAATAAATTTTAAACTTTACTGTTTTTCATAGGTTTTTACTAAACATTGGTACCATCAAACTTCATATTTGTTAACTAAAATTACATTTATATTTTACTGATTTATTTGGCTAGTTTTTTTTATCGATTTGTAAAAAAATACGAAAATGATATTTTTTTAACACGTGTTACTTTAACATTGTTATTTATGATAACTTTTGTTGACTGTACTACATAGTTCTAACGCGCCACTTTACTATTGTTCATGTACATATAAGAAAATTGTGTAAGCGATTAAAAGCAAACGTAATATAATGTACATACTGAAATATTATGTCCCTTTTAATATTTTACGAATTATTTATTTATTTCTCTCAGAATCAATTATGCGATATGCTATAACTTCCTGGGGGTAATCAAGAGAAACTAATATTAATTTTATTCAAACATCGCAAAATTCAGTGATTAAATGGCTACTACATAAAGATGTGTACCGCCAGAGACACAATATTCAAATATTATTAATGTATAATTATGTTAATATTTTTTTCCTACTTTGGTACAATTTAATTTGTCAGCATGCGTCGCACTCCGAGTATAAACACAAGATTACAACACCAGGTTTACTAGTGTGGAAGGGCTAGCTGTTCCTAGATATTGTAATAAATATGACAAAAGGACACTGCAATACAGTATACCTAAAATATGTAACATGTTGGTAAACAAGATTAAGAATAGTGAGTTAAATACAGGAGTGAGACGAATGCTCAAATTATGGCTAATGGAAAAAAGGTTTTTGTATTAGTGATAGTTCTAATTTTTAATAATATAATTAAATATAAAATAAGGTATAAAACGCGATGTTTTTCAAATGAAATTATTATTTATGTAGGTTAAGTATGAAACAATCGAAGAAATATATAAAAACCTGCTGAGGAGTTGTATGCTTACAATTCAGCAGGATGTGTTATGTTAAGACTATTTTGTAAATCTTTTTAAAATATAGGTATAAAAAATAAAAATAAATTCAACATTACCAGACCTTGACTTACCTCTTCGTTTAGATTATCAAAGCACTCCTTTCCTCATTCCTCTGCCAACTCCATACGTTAATGTTGGGACTAAAACCCCCTTGTGCAATGCCACTCTAGCTTCGATTGACATATTTTTATTCGCAATTAGTGGGCTTAGTGCGCCGTTCATTTTATTGCCTGCATTCACTCTCCTTTCAAAAAAATTCGTCATGTTTTTTGTATAGCGTGACAATAATACACCATCTGTGTGTAGTTAAACTAACAATAGCATTGCCTTGATTTTTAGTCCGAACCTTGAATGACTTATTCTCAAGAGTTGTAAGTTCCTTAAAACAAAAAAGTTTCGAAAATGCGGAGGACATTTGGTAGATGTTTGATACCATATTATTTAAACCCACGTTAGTACGCTGGGACTTCTACTGGAGACCAATGCCGCGATTATGAACGCTATCTTCATCTGTACATATCGAGACGGTACACTTAACTTTTGTACTACCTGTATCTACCTCGGTATGTTCTACCGACTTGTCACCTCATGATCGAATCCAACCGATAAATGCCCCCAAAATTTAGTTCGCGTTCTTCACTTCATAGAATTTAAAATTTTTGTCATTTATATTTTAAATAGGCTTCTGTTATAAAAAGTGCCCACTTTAAAGCGATTATAAACTCCAATAAATCCCAATTCGACCAAAAAATGCATTCTTGAACATGAACATTTTTATATGACTTGGCAATTACCAAGACGGTATGCTTAACGATCGTCCGTATTTATCTATCGAGCGATGACAAAGTCGGCTCCTTTGACGTTCGTTGAAGATAGTTAAACAGATGGAAAAAATATAATAACTAAATGGATTTTTCATAGTGGCAACATTTTGCCACCTAGATGCTCTTATATGTCAATAGGGTAGAATATAGACAGATCATCTGTACATCTAGGCGTAGAATTTATCTTCAACTATGACGTTATTTTATATTTTATAAAGCTATGTCACTTTAGTGCGTAGATATTTGTACCGTGACGTACGTTCCCCCTTATTACACATCCATGTACCTACCCAAAAATTGAAGGTGGGGGATCTGTGGTGTATCTTCGCAATGAATCCAGAGAATTTATCTTCAACTATACCGTTATGGTGAAGGTATGACGTCCTTAGCTTTTCATCGTAATCGCGGACTACATAATGAGGAACTCCAGTGCTACGGGAAATTAAATATAAATAAATATAAATATAAAAAATGATTTTTCTTGAACGCGGTAAAAATTAGAACATAAATGTGTACGGCAAAGCTTCTAGAAAATGCACGAAAAAAATATGCTTAAATATATTTTGAATATATAGTGCCTGTTTATAAATAAATCTGTAAAATATATATAAAATAAATGTAATATAAACCTGTCATAAAAAAAATGTGTCCCACCGAAAAGTCTTTAGACTTAGTGGGTAACGAACTCATATATGTATTTTTTAATTATAATATAAACGCTGCTCTGCAGCACTGAAACTGAAAGTCGAACTTTTTTGAACGACGTCACTAGTTCATATGAATCAACCAATGATAGGAGAGCTGTGAAGGATATTCGGTTTACTTACTGTCAACGGACCAATCGGCAGAACTGACCGAGAATAATCTGCAGAGAACTTCTGAAGTCACATACGTAGTAATTCTAGAACTACAAAACTTTAAAAATCACAGCGTTAATAATACGATGTATAAAAAATGATACCAAGATTTGCTAAAATATTTCGACTTTTTCACTTATTCCCAGATGGTCTTAAATAACTGTTCCCGAAAATGGGAATCAAGTCGTGGTAAAGTGGCGTTCTAACCTCGAACTCATCCCAGTAAATTTTGCATGCTTATAAAATTGAACAGAACTTACAATAATTTACATCACTACCTACCATAACACAGTTTATGTTTCTTTTCTATGATTAATCTACTTTCTAATTTTATCCAATACGTTGTTCAGAAATCCAGTTTGTGAGTTTAGTTTATTTGTTTTACGTAATATATTTGACAGCTTTATAATGTTATTGACTTTTTTCCTCTTGTGTTACACAAATGCAGAATCCTGCATCATAAAATTTCGTATTTAAAATAAAAATAGTATTTCATTAAACTCATTTTAATATATTATGTATTTATTTATTATCATATTATACACAAAATTATAATTTATTCAAAGTTGTTTTTACTGCTTAACTAGGGTTATTTACCCCGTTCTAAGGCAGTCAAAAAAAAAAACAGTTATCAATATATGGAAACGGTTATAAAGATAGAGGACAAAGTGAAAAACAAAGTAAAAAATGGAGAAAAACATGGTAAAAAATGTAGTTAAAACATAGTAAAAATGTAGTAAAAAAATTAAGAAAAAACATAGTAAAAATAAAGTTATAAATGTAGTGAAAATATTTTAGAACTCGGTAAATGCGAAATAAAAACAGAATACATAATAAAATATGTATTTAAAATAAAAGGAAAAAATTCACGTATGTCTATAGCAAAAAGCATATTTAAAAAAACATAGCAAAATGCCGAGTAGAAAGAGAAAAAAAAATATCGTCAAAAATAAAGTAAAAGATGTAATAAAAATATGATAAAATTAAATGTGTAAACAAAACATTTTTTTTTAATAAAAGAAAAAGTCATGAGGATCTTAAAAAAAAAATCAGTAAAAAACCAAAAATATAAATGAACAATTCTAATTAAAACATGTGTTGGCCATCTAACAGCCACCATCAACCCCCCAAACTCTCTTCGACCAATTTCTCTGAGGAAAGTAGTCAGCAACCTCTTTCGCTTGTGGTTCTTGCAACATTTCCATGGCACTGGCATTATATTATACAGCTTTTGTCCTATGTAGAAGTATTGCCTCTGTGCTAAAGAATTTCTAACCATTTGCCGGGAAATCAGATCGTTACTGGAACTCCGAGTCTCATAATGATAGGCAACTGATGGATGTATATCTCTGTTAATGCGATTGACCACCACTGCTCTCGGTAAATATTGCTGTCTAATATCAAGCACTGCAAACTCCTTGAATAAAGAATCACTCTGATATCTAAAAGGCTCTTTTAGAATGGTTCTTATCAATGACTTTTGTGTTTTTGCTGCTGGGTCCAACTCTGTCTTGGTACAGCTACCCCAAGCAATTACACCGTACGTCATGATAGAGTTTGTCAGTGCAAAGTAGAAGTCATATTTAATTTGGGTAATTATTCTGTAATTTGAGATATATACGTTTACTGGTTACCTATACAAAATGTCGCCTTTCATCGTTTTCCCAAAATACTTCTAAGTGTAATTGAAAATAAAGAAATTATCATATATGTCAATATATATCAATAATCATAATCAACACACTGAAAATTAAACGAGACATAAGTACTCTTATCAAAGTACCAAATAAATGTACCAAATTGCAGTCTACCTTTACTGTGACATCTGATAGACATAATTATTTGGTAAATTCTCCAATCGTCCGATTGCACCGGCTCGGAAACGAGTATCGGATAATTAAGGCTTTAGTCGGGAAAAACGAACGCAAAATTAGGAAATCATACGATTTTGCCATTTTAAAACGAATGTTTTTTTTTATCGGGCAATAATAAAAAAACAAAAACACATAAATTAGATAAAAACAATATGTTAAAAAATATGCTTAAAAGTTTTATGTAACTAAAATATAATTACTTTCAGACCGGCAGATTACGCCATTTCAAATTTAAACTCAATTTAGGTATCTGGGATCTCAAAAAAGACTAAGTATTGAACAAAAGTTTGTTGTAATAATTTGAAGATAATACATTTAACATATAAGTGGCCGCGAAAACTAGGGTGCGTCTTATCGTCCCCAATATACGGTAACTTTTACTATTTGAATGCTTTGAAAATTACTTTTACGGTTTTTATTTTGCTTTAACTTTTTTTTTGCCTAAAACTGTTATAATTTTTCAAACACGTTTAATTATGTACCTACCTACTTTTATGTAGTAGTTTATCTTTTTTCGTGTATATCTATAAAGCATACAAGAGCGTCAAATAATTAAACTGACGAACAACCTAGGTCTAACAGAAAAAGAAACAGTTTATGGTATGCACCAATAAAGTTGTACAATTCACTTTCTAATGACTTAAAGATATACAAAACATATACGCACTTAAAAAAATATTTTTAAAAAGTTGTTCTTACAGCCCATGTGATCTGTGATGTTATTTTATCGGCTTTTATCAGTGTCATAATATATTATATCCCCTCAGTTCCGAACTTTTGCTGATTGGAAATATTTTGTACAAATAAAATATTCAATGTAATGTAATACGTAATTTAATATGTAAAGTAAAAAGATGTATTTTGTCATAAAAAAATAAGTCTATAAATCCATATATAACGTAATTCGGTAAGTACATATTTACATATTGACTTTTTATACCATTTATTATTTATTATTATTTATTTATAAATTTATTGCAAATAATATACATACTTAATAATAGGGAATCTATATAAAACCAATTAATGTAAAATGAAAACGGAGTGTTCTCTGTTTATGATAGTCTCCATCTAACATGGCACATCCTGTTCTGAGATGGAGATTTTCTATCTTTAGAGCATAAGTAGTCCTATACTAATAAAACAATAACATAAAGAAGAAAAACTAAAACTACTTAATTATAAATGCCTAGCTAATCAAATGTAACATATTAAAAATCGTTATTATACAAATATAAAGTATATATATGTGCCAAGAATACATGTTACTTAAACATAAATAATATAGTATAATATATAATAAAACAAATATAAAGCAATGAAATACATACAAATATAAACAATATGTGTACCAATTATATAAAGTACTACGTTTATTGATTTACATATATTTTTCAAAAAAATCTCTCGCTACACTATTTATATGTGCAGTTATTTTTATTTTTAAATTTGCTTTACATTTTGAGTCTTTTATATTTGGCAATTAATCATTAAATATTTTTGGAGCAATTACATCGTATTGCTTTTTAATAAAGGAGGTTTATACAAATGAGACAATACAGTTAATTTGTGTTGCTGAACGAGTGTTTATATTTTGTTGGGTTCTTTTGAACTCACTTAATTTATCATAAAATTTAAGTAGTAGGCACCGCACAAACAATTCCAATATCTTTAACTCAGCGAATAGATCTTCCTTTGAATACCTCGATGGTTTTTGGGGAATGATCCATGATCCATTTTTGTGCTATTTTTACTGGTTCAAGGATTGAACGAGAGCAACCTCCTCAAGTTAAATTGCAATATGATAGTTTGCTTTGGCAAAAAGCAAAGTAAATTTGTCTCATAAGTTGAGCATTCAAAATATTTCTTAGGTTTTTATAAATGTACGCTGATTTCTGTATTTGCTTGGATATTTCTATAATTTGATCTTTCCAGCTAGGTTTAGAATCTATTAAACGCTTGAATTTCAATTTTGCACTTGTCATGTAAAAGCCCTCTGGGCGTGTATAATAAATAAAAATAAAACTCAATTTAATCGCCGATGTGTGTATGCGCAAATACAAATGAAGGATTGATACATTTATCGTGCGCACTGTGTCTGTGGGTCTTTAGGCTAAGCACTCTCTCTGTTCGCTCACTTACAGCTACAGCGAACTCACTACCGTACCTGTGTGGATATTATTGTATAGGCGCAGACGTACCGGTATGCGGCTGCGGCGTGCTACCAAAGCAGTTACCATTGCCAAGGTTGCGACAACGCGTAACAGTTTAGTACTTAACGGGAAACGAACTGACCCCTAGCACGTTATGCCTTCATTTCGTAAGTTCTTTCGAGTCCTGTGTATCTTTTTCACTCTAATGCATTCAAAATGTGACTCTAGTGCTAACTACTCTGACCTATTACCACTTTCGTTGAAATAAAATGTATTCTATACAGGGTGTTCTTTAAACCCTGTGACATCCGAAACCACGATAATCAGTATGGGCAAGAAGACATATTAGCATATTAAAAAAAAATATTTAGAAAACTGAATTTTAAAAAAAAATATATATAAAAAACAAATGGTTGCTTACTTCTGCAGGGGAGAAGTGAGGGGAGTGCGGCGCAGTACCAGACTCCCCCCTCCCCCTCCTCGTTTCTCCCCTGCAGAAGTAAGCAACCATTTGCTTTTTTTGGTATTATATTTTTTTAAATTTTATTCGTTCTAAAAAAATATTTTAATGTGCCGATATGTCTTCTTGCTCATACTGATCATCGAGGTTTCGGATGTGACAGGGTTTGATGAACACCCTGTATATACTTGTAATTACCCAAAGTTAAATGTCCATCTTATTGGAGCGGATTATTCCGTTTGGACAACCATCTGCCTGTATAATAATTATGTGGCTTATGGCCCTGTGATAGTCTGGCAGACGCCAAACCAAAGGCTCGAGGTTTTTTTCCCGTTCTACTACAACTTGAAATTTATTAATTCGATAATTGAGCTATCAAAACTCAAGCATTTCTTGTTTAAAAAAAAAATATTTCTGCTAATCGTTAAATTGTTATTTATTTTATTTTATTTTGTTTTATTAAAATAAACGGCACTTGGTGCCTTTTATATATTGGTTACAAATACAATTATATATGCATACATGTAAACATAATAATAAGTAATACAGAGCATTTAAAACAATAATATTAATTAACAAAATAAGAATAACTATATTAAAAAATTATACATATATTACTAATTATAGTATTATCGATAAAAATGATAATTTGGTATTAGAAAAACTTTGAACCGGTTAAAAAAAAACTAAAAAAACAATTTTGAAAAACATTAAATGATAAAAAATATATTAATATATATTTAAAACTAATACTTAGGTAAATAGTAAATTAACTAGATTATGCTTTTAACGATTATCAAATTAAAATAATAATGAGTTTTTAAACTTGCGTTTTCCATTTTTAAGTAAATTCGAATATTTTTTAACATGCCCGTTGTCTGCAAATATTAATCCACTAACAATGTTTTGAGTATGAATATCTAAATGTTTGCAGACAGGCTGGATTTCCCCCCTAGAGAGTTATTCAGATTTAAATTCCAGCCTGTAAAACATTTGGACATACTCAGAACATTGTTGCATTCACTTACTGGTTTAAGAAATAGTATAAAAATTGGGAAATTATTTTCCGGCGTTGCTTAGTAGATGAATTGGTTCATCCAAACCTCACGCACATTATAAAGATTTAAGCTCCTTTACTTCACAAAAGTCAACAGATGGAAGAGTTGAGGAAATGTATATGTTTAAAGTTGGACAGAATGATGAATGTTACAGTGCGTAAAGTGGCCACTTAAACCAGCCAACGACAAGTCATAAGCCCTGTTAATGCCTAGATTTCTATATACCCTTCTTAAAAATGTTTTCCCTCTACTGCAAAAAAATGGATTAATCTACTAATTTATTTCATTAGTTGACTGATAACATTTTGGCTTATTTGAATTCTTCGGCTTATTAATTTAATTAATGTCCGCGGTTCCGTGTACATTTAGATTAAAAAGTCGTTAAATGATCGAAAATCGTATAAATTTCGGAAATCCAGCATCTTCGTTGTAGATTAATGAATCCTTTTAATTTATTTACCGCTCGCTGACATGACAGATTAATCGCACAAATATTTATTTCATTTTTAAGTATTCTTTTAATTGTTATTTTATTCGTTTTTAATGTGCCAGCCCTGTTTTAAGAGGTCGCGTTATGTGTGCCGAACTTTCTCCTCATCTCAATCATTCTTTCTCTGGGCGGAGTTACATACTCATCATCGGCTCAGTTCTCGGAGTCAGGATGCTATCGGAGGTTTTTAGAGCTTGAAGTTTATCTGTGGAAAGGGGTTTTCAGTGACGCTTAGGCGGGAAGTGTAGGTAGCAGGTACTGGGTACGCATATTTAAATGGAAGCAAAACATATGGGAGAGAGATCTAAATGAAATACTGAGAAAAAAACATCTACAGATCCAATTATTATCACACTTTCCTTTAAAGGTTCATTGAAAGGGAACCTATTCATTTCTATTCATAGTTCACCATTTTTTATTTGAATTTTAATTAACACTAATGTCCGAGCACCCGATGACAGACTTTATATACCTCGGGGGGATATTTCATTTATTTACATTAATTGTAATCTGTATGACTTTTAGTGTAATCTGTATGAAACCTGCAGTCGGTAGGTGTCGGATTACGTTCAGCTGTACTCGGGTGCATCTTATGGCTCGTCTTTCTTTCTTATTTATACTTTTGTTAATCAGTCAAGTAAAAGTTCCTATAGCGTACAATTAAGAGTTATTACATATAAGTTACAATATACTAGGTTTTCAGGGCCAGACCGCGAAACTTTAGAGCAACATTCCTCATGGTAAGCTTTAAAAAAATCCTAATATTTTTTTTCTAAGGAGTCGTTTTAAAAAAAAATGTAATCCCAAATACATTTTGTAAATCGTTAAATTCTCGAACAAACAGTCCCTCTACAAACCCCTACCCCTCTTCTACCCAGCCGCTTCCCTTGTCCGCTTCTGGTGCGTATCGCTTCGTTGGTCAAATACGTTTTCATCGCAATTTTTTTGTCGGTGAGGGGTAGGGGTTTGCAGAAGGAATGCTAGTTCAAGAAATTAAAGATTTTCTCCATTTTGAGATCATTATTTTTTTATTTCTTTTTGGAAAAAAATTAAAAGGATTTTTTTAAAAGCTTACTATGGGGAATGTTCCTCTGAAGTTTCGCAGTCTGACCCTGAAAAACCTTGGATATGTATACTATAACAATGAACGAATAAGCGCTAAAAATAAACAAATCTCCTTATATTTTTTTGCCTTTTATTTTATCGATCATTTTATTTAACATTGATTTTAATAAATCGTTAGGTTTAACAATAAAAACGCCAAATTTTGGGCGAATGTGACTTTTAACTCATTTAAATAAATTTCGGTATTGCTGTCGGTTTCGGCCGAAACACAGAAGCCGAAATTCAGTTTCGGTCGATCACTCATGACTTTAGGGATAATTAACCCATTACGTAATGCAAACTATAAAAAAAATGTAGAATAACATTGGAAAAAGTAAGTCAATGAGTAGAAAGGAGATAGCTGCTAAACTGCGGATATGTTTAAAAAAAAGGTCTATATTATCGGCAGAAACCGCCGTATTCAGCAAGCAAATAGCCCTTTTAATGGGTGAATTCTGACTTGCATTCGTACGGCTTCTGGGTACGTAAAACAGAGCATGAGATCTCACTCTAGTTCCTATAGTTTTTGGGAACATAAAAACAAATCTCTTTCTGTTTATTTGGATTTCATTATATACACTTCTACGGGTGATATTCCAAACGCTCTTGCGGCCGTAGAAAACACTTTTATCTCGGGTATTTACATTCAAAATACGCGAGATAAAAGTTTTTTCTACGGCCGCCAGAGTGGTTCTGAATATCCCTGCAGAGAGTTTGTTTTACTATGTAAAATTATATTGTGTCCAAATGTATATTTTCCTTAATTAACAAAGACTCTATAACCCTGGACGAGTGTTTTCGACTTGATGGCTGCTCTGAGGTAAAGGATTTGAATAAGGAAATCGAGTAAAGATTAGTTCACTCGATTTCCTTATTCAAGTGTGGTGGTTGGCGCATTTTCCTATAACACTTAAGGTCCCGAGTTCAATTCCTGCAAGGGTAGATGAGACGTATTGATTCAAAGGGTATTTCGATCAGTTGTATTTCATTATTCCTTTACTGGCATCTGAAGCGTAAGACTGATCACCTTACCTTTATGTAACAGATGACTGAGATACACTGCATTTTATTTGACAATACTTTTTATCTTTTATGTCTGATATAACGTTTTCTTTATATTTTTCTATTCCTACTATATTTCTATTTACTGTAGATATTACACAATATTATTTTTGGTATGTGTATATATATTTACATATTTATACACACACAATTCTGGGTTTTATCCCAAGGGGGAGTAGGTATATTTTTATTTATATCACTACAGAGATGGGTAGAATTTTTTGTTTCAAGATTATGGATATTCGAGCGTTTACCTACGTTTATTTACGTTTAACCTCAATATCAAATACATAGATGGCGCTCCAAACGCGCTAGCGAAAGCTTTCCTTGTTTCATGACATATATACAAAAACCAAAAATGTCACCGATATGGATATTCGCTAATAAGCGGAATGGGGAATGTTGTAGTATCTACATAAAAGTGGCCACTTGAACCCAACCTATGACAGGTCATAAGCCCTGTAAACGCTCGAATATCCATAATCTTTAAACAAAAAATTCTACCCATCTCTGTAGTGATATAAATAAAAATACTGTAGATATTTTCATTTATTTCTTTATATTGTTATATTTTTAAAATTATATTGTTTTATACTAATTTTTTGTATAAATTATATGTAAAAGCCGTGAATTATATGTAAAGGGCGTGAAAAATTTAAATTAAATACGTTGCCCTATGGATCGTCGTGGCGCATAAGGGTGTGATGTCATCAATATGTATAGTATTTATTGAATGAAGGTTGAACCTGTTTCGACGTTTCGACTATCGTTGCTAAAGCCATTTCAGGGTAAAACTAATAGCGTTTAACAGAGTTATTGGTAAATTAAAAACTTAATATATTTCATTGTCAAGCACTTATTTTTATTTATTAATGAATACGTAATTTCTCGATTAGTTCGCTGTGAATTATTCAAATAACGTAAAAGAGAAAGTTATCACTACATATAATACGTCACTGCGGATGCCATGTTTTTAGAAGATTATTCACTTTTATTGGTATCGAGTTTTGTATAAATTTGCAAGTCAATACACAAACCAAACAGTAAGATAATACCTTTGTACATAGCGAAGAGATTCCGCGCTTATCATACCACTTCAAAATCATGTATTTCAATAACCCTTTAACGCCAATATTATATTGTATTTATGGATGTACATAGCCACTTCACTGACCCATACTGTTTTTTTCCGATATAAAAAAAACATTGTTGAAAAAAATCTTAAAATAAAACCTTTTTTTTTTTAAAGAAATCTATGTTTTCTTATGATTTTCCCAAATATTTTAATTTCGGCGGCTATTTTCAACGAGTTGTAAATAACTCACTATTAGAAAATGGAAATAAGTTGTGGTAGAGTGGGGTGCGAACCTCGGATCTTTGATCCATGAGTCTAAAACACTAGGCACGCGACCACAACCCGAAGAGAAGGGAATATGAACGGCCAGGCATTTACGGGGTTTGTAACCTGTCATTAGCTAGTTTAAGTGGTCACTTTACAAACTGTTCAAGATTCATTATTCTACTTACGTTTTACATTGTTTGAATTCTTTCATCTGTTGATTTTTGTGTAAAAAATACTTTAAACCTTCATTGATGCGGATAAGATTCATCTTATTGAATTATTTCACCTACATACTACGCCTGCAAATATTATGTTTTTTTCAAATGATTATTTATGTTTGATTAAATGCCGAACCCTTTTTATACACTTGAACTAGCCATTGACTGTCCATAAGCTCTGTAAATGCGTATATTATATATTATATTATCATATTCTCTCATCAAAGAGATTATCTCTTTTGATATGGTATTTATGTCAACATTTTTTATTTAGTTAAATGTATGTTTGTTAATATTGGTATATAACCACTTACTGACTTCATGTCTGCCAATTTCGAGACGTACCTATCTCTTCGTCAGGACAATCACTACACCAACATGCAAATAATAAAATACTTTTTCACCTTTGCCATTACTGTAGTATACATAGTATTTACGAAAAAATAAAGTACATGCAGAGTTAAAGGTGATGCAAACACCACCATGTCCGAACATACACTTAAAAAAATTAGGTTGATTATATTTAGTGACATGTAAGGGAATTGTTAGGAGGTTGGGAAGGGAAAGGAGTTGGAGGTTGAAATTTACAAGATTGGTAAGTTTTTTAATCAAAAATTGGGCTGTATTTCAAAGGTATTTAACTATTTACTAAGGGAATATTTTTTTTAAAGCTTTTTAATGTGAAACAACTCCATATTCATTCATTTACGTCCTTTTTTACTATTCGAATGTGTAATTTAACCCCCTGTTTCCTTATTAAAACTGTGATTTGAATTTTTGACACTATTAGCAAACTCTTGAAAAATTACTATGATTTTACACCTCATGCGAATATTAAGGTTTCGTGACGTTCTCCTAATATACCTCTGTGCTGCATTGTAGTTGGTTCTTGGTACACCCTTGAGTTTTCAAATATATCACTTTTATCGTTACAATTTATTAATTATTTTCATTTTTTTTTTTTTTTTTAAAAAGCAGGGGTCATATTTTTTGGCAAAAATTTTGAAATTTTATTATTTATTTGGCAAGAATTTAGAAATCATTTAAGTACCAACATTACTTAAAAATTTGACCACATAGAAAAAAATATTTATTATTTACGTTTAAAGCATATTTAAACGTAAATAATAAATATTTTTTTTAAAAACAGTGGCTATTAAAGGGTAAATGCCATCGTAAATGTTTTTATACACATTAGAAAGTGATATGAAACAGGTTACCATCTCACGATGCGGTAAAAATATTATACTGCGGTCTTCAACAGAAATATACATACATATTAATTTACATATACACGTGCTTGCATAAACTATGCACACAATACACACATTCATAGCTCGGTAATAAAATAACACTTGTAACGGTGTGCGGTTTGAATTAATCTAAGTATTTGAATCATAATAGAATTGTATTGTCAAATGTAATCTGCCTTTTTTCCTAGCGCGGGAATTGTAAAATATAATTCAATGGAAGTAAATAAATTAAATACTGTAAATTTTGTGTTTGAAGCACTAACTTTGCGGTTATTCATTATAATAAAATAAATAAAAACAACTTTTTTTTAACCACTATTTCTTTTTTCGCCGACCGGTTTCAAAACTAAACAAGCTTTATTCTCAAGGTTTAATTAATTAATGGATTCTTTTCTATTTTATTTTATGTTACCATTGTGCTGTCAATGAAACAAATAAATCAAGTCTTTTTTTTTGAAAGGATGGTAATGTGAGCTGCATACGTTCGATACTTTACAAGAGTGGACTAAGATAAATATTGTTTGTTTGGTTATTTATATTTTTTTTTTCTTATTATGAATCCCTTTTTTAATTTCTAAGATTTCCAAGTTATTTAATTTTAATATTTTATTTTCAACATAAAGTACTTTTAATCCATTGTCTTTATTGAAATGATGATTATTTTCCATAAGATGGTTTGCGAATTAAAAAAAAATAATATTTAAACACCTTAAGTCTTCTTTTACTCTATTTTTTAAGTTTCTTTTAGTTTTTCCGATGTAGATTGAATTTATAGATCGAATTTACATTTATAGAAAAAAACATAAAATTAAACCGATCACAGATATCCGCAAAAATACATTATACATAAATAAGTATAATAACTATATGAAAACAGAGATTAAGAACATTTGAAAGAAGGTAATATAGAAGTCTAGGCATCTACAGGGCTTATGACCTGTCATTGGCTGGTATAAGTGGTCACTTTTCACGCTGTGTAACATTCACCATTCTGCCCATATTTAAACATCTAAATTCCTTCAATTCTTTCATCAAGAAGTATAAAAATTGAAAAAATTAAAAATTTTCAGGCGTTGCCTAGTATGTAGGTGAAATAATTCAATTAGATGAATCTCACCCGCATAAATAAAGGTTTCAGCTCTTTAAATTCACAAACATCAACAGAGAGAGGTTGGACGGGGGTTTGTGTGTGTACCTTTAGCATTTTGTTTTACTTTTGGCACATATTTTTTAATTTGAAAAAAAATGTACACAAATTATAAAAACACCTAATAACTAGCAAGCAAGACAAAACTGAAAATGTTGTTTAAATTTCAGTGCCGTATATAATATGTACAGTACCTACACAGTCATGTACAGTTTTGTCATCATTATGTTTTGCAACCACTGGTACATAGGGCACTGCATTGATTCCTACACCAATCGCAGCCATATACCAACCATCGGGTACTTTGGTGAATCAATTAATCTGGATCTTTTAAAATCGGAAAAGAGGACATTAAAACTGATCCATCTAAAACTGAACATTCAAAACTTCTTTATTTCAAACTGTTGAGTTATTGGCTCTTTGCTTTTCACAAAATGACGTTGGCCTGGAATAACAGTACCGCTGTTAATCCTTCTGCAAAACCATATCTCACGCTCTGATTGACTGCATCTACTCCGTGACGTCGAATATAATGTACAAATCGCGGATCAAGAATATTCTTTGTTCAGATACAAATAAACTAGTTAGTCAAAATATCTAAATGTCGTTTTTGTGATACTCTAATAGAGATCATAGCCCATGTCGAGTTTTTCATTATCTATAAGCGATTACCTTTACTGATTTATCGATTTGGTGTTTATTTTGTAGAACTCCATATTTAAACTTATAATTAGAAATCAAACACTGATTTGAGTCTACTGAACACTTTATTTTATTTTTACAAATATAAACATATAAAAATAAAAACTTCGTGACAATTGTTTCGCCTTATTAGGGCATTTTCAAACGAATGTGAAGATTATTTGGATTGAATGTCCTTATATAGTTATATAATTCAAGGTACTTAAGTAGAAAATAAAAATAATCTTATGAACTATAGCATGTACATTAATCATAATTGAGGGAAAAACCAATGGTTAAGGGTGAGGCTAAGTGTTTAAAAGGTAATGGGGAATTTAGGTATTTATATTTGAATTTCGGGGAAAATATAATAAAGTAAGCATTTATTGACATATAAGTATGTATTGTGAGATAATTAATGAAACTTTATAGTTTTGTAAATTTAGATAATTGTTGTCGAAAAAATATCAATAATATTAAAATAGGTTGCTGTTCATTTTAATTTTAAAACATGATTGAAATATTATGAGCAAATTTATGATTACCTTTACTATTATTTTTTTGTTCTTATAACACATAACGTTAACATTTTCGTTTATTCAATATTAACGAAACATACTATACGTTACTTCACGAGACATGTGCATTATTTTACAAACATTTACGTCGATTCTCGAAACATATACGTTACTTCACGAGACATGTGCGTTATTTTACAAACATTTACGTCGATTTTCGAAACATGTTCGTTGCTTTACAAATGTCGGTACTACTTGCGAACCCGGCAAAATCCATCTTTCTTTATTTTGAGCAAATCACAAAAAACTGATACAATATTTAACTTCAACCTTTTTTTTAAACTGAATTTTATTATTATTATCAAAAAATATTTTATACGTAAGCAGTGATAACATAAGCATGATTTTGTCAAGAAACAGTAGTGAAATAATAATTTTAATTTTAAACATTACCAACTTTGCAATACTCAAGTAGAGGTTGCCATGTTAGCACGAAAGCCGATAGTTTAAAAGCCAAGTAGAATAGGATAAATTTTCAATTTCCACACAGCGTTTAAGTGCTTATTTTTATTATTTATTTATCTTAATATACATTTAAAAAGTATTACTAATATAACCTTGACTGCTTAACTAACTAACCCTGGACAATGACGGACAAAATACTTTATTTTATCCGCCAGGAACACAAACAAAAAAAACATTTGATTGTGTAAAATATAATATAAAATATATGTGAATATTTTAGAATCTATTTTTTTTTGTGGTTTACAACTTACAATAATATATTTAACTGAAATATGAAGTAATTAACCTTTGACCTATTAACATACTAACAATATGTACTATTATCGAAAACAATGTGAATTATTGTCGCCGGGAACAAAGAACTTATAAAATTGTACAGTCCTCCTCAGAACAGGTTTCCCCTGTGAGGAAAACTCTAAAATTACCGTTGTATATAAAATATTTTATTTAGTAAATAAAAAAATAATAATGATTATTCATTTTATATTCGTGCGTATTTTTCGAAGTAACCATCTTGATTTAAATTCTTTCGCAGAATTTAAATTTATTTCAACAGAGAGAGAAAAAACTTTTGAGAAGGGAATATGTAAGTCTAGCCATTTACAGGGCTTATGACCTGTCATTGGCTGGTTTAAGTGGCCACTTTACACACTGTGTAACATTCACCACTCTGCCCATGTTTGAACATCCACATTTCCTCAACTCTTCCATCTGTTGACTTTTGTGAAGTAAAAGAGCTGAAACCTTTATCACGTGGGTGAGATTCGCGGAAGTAGGAAGCACAGAAGAGAAACTTGGGTGTTCTTCTTCTGAGACGACTTTTTTCAAAACTCGGAATTTTGCTGTTTTGGGCCCTAGTGAGGTGCCACGATTCGCATCTGTTTCGCTCTGCTGTAAAGCTTTGCTGACTGGCATAAAAATACAATAAATTCATTTAAATTATGAGCTCGATCAAATCATGAAATAGGTTAGTATTACAGCCATATATCTTTTGCCATAGGTTAATATTACAGCCATATACCTTTTGACGTATGTTAGTCATTAACAAAAATTAACTAAAACACATCTTAATCTGATAAAAATATGAAGAATGTGTTTTTATGAATTAATTATAATATTTGCTTGCATAAATGTATTTAAGTTTCCTTTGTTGAAGAGTAATCTTGTTTTTATATTTAAATGTTTTAAGAGACTTTGGGTGTTCTGGTCTGTGAGCACTGTTCTTTTTCATCCGGGCTTGAGACCGGCATTGGTAAAGTTTTTCAACCTCATAATGGATGAAATCATAAAAGAAGTAGCCGGCTTGGTACTGAGTTACAAAATGGACAACAAAGTCATCAATCTAGTATGTTATGAAGATGGTGCGGCAATAGTGGTTGTAAATAAATAAATTCCATCTTGTATCAGAAAGGTTCAATATCTCTTTCTCAGTTTCTAAAACAAAAATTTTGTTAAAGTGAGACAACCTAAATAGTTTAAACTAATTATTGATAATGAATCAATAGAACAAGTCGCAAGCTTCAGATATTTAGGAATTGAAATATCCAGCCATAATGATTATTACAACGAAGTCCGAGATCAAGTCAACAAAGCCTCTCAAGTGTCAGAATGTCTAAAATAGGTAATATGGAAAAATAAAAATATGCAAATTGACAGCAAAGTTAGAGTTTGTAAGACACGTGTGAGACCCATCTTGACATATTCCGTAGAAACACGAGCGGACACCACGAGAACGAAGAACCTGCTAAGAGCATCAGAGATGAGTGTCCTCAGATCGATCACCGGAAACGCTCTGCGCGGCCGGGTCAGAAATGACTTTAAACGGAAACGTGCGAAATCGAAGATAAAGTGCACTGGAGCAGATCCCGTAGAAGATTCTGGAGAGACCACATAAATAAAATGAGCAGCTATAGACTGGTGTCCATAGCAGCCAAATAATTGCCTTCCGGGCGGCGCCCACCTCGAAGACCCCCTAAGCGATGGAAGGATAGTTGGGCCTCATCACGGGAGACTGAGTAGTCTAAGTAGTGCAGATCGTCAGATCTACAAGAAGACAAAGAAGAAGAAGAATGTTTCTCGCTGTTGTTTATATTTAGTATTTTAATTTAACATTTTAACGTCAACTCATTCGAACGATTGATACCTGCAATTAAATACATCGGTAAAAGTGTTGTAACGAACCAAGAGAAAGCGTATTTTATAAAAGAATAGTCTGACGAAATAGTTTTTAGTAACATGTTTACAATTTGTTTCCAACTCATTATTAATTGTATCTTGTCCGATTGACCTATTTTTTCAGGACCCATTCTCAGAAACGGTACCCGATAACTGGAAATCTGTCTCGCCCTGAACATGTTTTAAAAAATCAGACAAACACAAATCGAAGATTATTTTACTACCGATTATTTTGAATCCACAGAAGATTTTTTATTCAAAATTAAATTTTAATACGTATTTATGTCTATCCATACAATTTATAATACTCCCAATGCGTTTTTTTTTTCGATTTATTCAGATAAAAAATATAAGTATGCAATATTACTACTAAATACAATTTTTATATAAATTCAATACATATTTTTACATTAACGTTTCCCATTACGTAAAAGAAAAAACAATTCTTGTGTAAATAGTGGAGAGTGACTTGTTTATTTTATGTTTAATGAATATTTTTTTTAGTATAACATATAAATTACAAAAAAAAAACTGGTGTTTTCAATCAATGCTATACAAAAAATAATTATAAATATAACTTATACTATCACTTTTTTCATAAATAATTTGTATTCCTGGCTACAATTTTTATTTCCTTTGTTAACTTCATTAAAGAAAAATATAAATAAAGGTAAAATTATGTAGTGCTGTAGTTGATTTTGATTTTGGGATTGAGATGTTACCAGTTGTTCTAGGTCGCGTACTTACGTTTTGAGACGTAAAAACACTACTATTTATGTTGTCTTTATGGGTTTGAAGGAAACAATTATTTTTAAATAACGATTTTACATAATGAACTCAATAATCTCGAACCCTATTTTTTTAAATAATTGAACAATGGGAAAAGCAGTATTTATTCGACCGGTAAAATATTTGTTTTAGGAGCACCACCCCATCCGATTATTTCGTACTGTAATATGGATTGGGCTAATGCGAAGTAAATTAGTTTTTTATTTTTCGATAGTTAAAATGTTTTTTAATCTTATGAATGCGTATATAAGTTTTCTCATTCTGTTTATAATATTATTTATTTGCTCCTTCTATTTTATATTTTTATAAATTATTATTCATAAATAGTTATGTTATGTTTTCAATGATTTGGAGGCAATAACAATGAAACTGAAATCCTTCATTGCATTTTGTAGTGTGGATACAAATATTTATAGGAGGTATAACTTGTTATTTCAATGTAAAAGTGATGAAATATTTTTATTAAGTATTCAGCGACAAAATATTGTCATCTAACCATTCTTTCCATGTATTAATATCTATATTTGATTTCAAATTTACTTCATCCCATGGAGATCCCCTTATAATGAGTACGGTGTCAGCAGCATATGAAATTATATCACCATTCATATTCTGTTTATTAAAAATATCTTTAACATATACAATAAATAAAATAGGTCCAATTACTGTTCCTTGATGTATCCCAAAATCTAAATTGAAGTTATTATAATTAATACTCATTTTGGGACAATATCACAATATTGCAACTGCACGCATAATTGAAGCATAAATAATGTATTGCGAAATGCAAAAAAAAATATTGTTTTTAAATTTAACAGTTGACAGAATGAACATATACCAATATACAGTATTCCATAAAATAAAACTTTTTTTAAATTCCTATTTTCTTTTTAAAACACCTTTATGATATTTTTATAAATGGCAGATTGTTTAATCAATCCTCGATCTCATGCTTTAATTAATATAACTTATGAAAATGTTACTGTTATTAATGTTACTGTTTTAATTAGGTTTTTGCGATCTAAATTAAAACCATCAGATTGTATAGAATGCAGATTTTATGGTAAATGAGTTTAAACACTCGCCAGATGTTACTGCGTAGACAATTACATTTTTATAATACATTATTGTCGAACGCTCTATCCAAAAATTGGAAATTTTGTATGAAATTTGTCAGTAAAAAAATTAAGTATTCATAGTTGACGAAGGCTACTGGAAATAGGACATGTTCTAACTTTTCTGAATTTGACAACGGATTTCACTAGTGACCAACCGAAACAATTTTTTTTAGCCGAAACGTAAACCGATATTTATTTGAATAAATTTAAAGTCACTTCGAGACACCTATAATTAAGCGTTTTTATTGTTGAACCTTGCAAGTTCTTTAAAATAAATGTTAGATACAATACACAATGAAATAAAAAGCATAAATTTAATGCGTAAATTTGTTTATATTTAAATTTATTTCAACAGAGAGGGAAAACATTTTTGAGAAGGGAATATGGAAGTCCTGGCATTTACAGGGCTTATGACCTGTCATTGGCTGGTTTAAGTGGCCATTTTACACACTGTAACATTCACCATTCAGCCCATGTTTGAACATCCACATTTCCTCAACTTCTCTATCTGTTGACTTTTGTGAAGTAAAAGAGCTGAAACCTTTATCACGTGGGTGAGATTCATCCGGTTTTCAGGCATTGAGATTTGTTTATGTTTAGCGCTTTTTGGTTCGTGGCTATCTTTTTAAACAAAATCATTATTTCACATCAAAACATACATAAATGAAGAAATATAAATAATTTATGGCATACAAATTTATTTTAAAAATTGCATAAAACAATATTCATTGAGTCAAATTTTGCTTCGAACTTGTGTGATTTTCTCTCCTTGTAATCGAGGGCTGATATTTATTTGATAAATCGAAATCGTCCATTTTTTTATATTTTATTTACATTGGTTGGTTGATCACGGTATTTCGTTAACGGTTTCAGCTTTTTTCGCTATCATTTTACAATTCGTTTATTACTCGTACTTTAAGCATTGCTTAGCGGAAAATATTTTTCCAGTGCAATAAATTAACTTATTACTCAAACAAATAAATTTCTTGCTCCGGCACTTTTTACTGAAGCAAAAAGATTTATGATTTAACGAAGGTTAATTTCATTTTACGAAAACTTTGTTTTCGAGCCCATGTCAATGGTACCAACTTGTAACAAATATTCGTCTTTTGTTTAAGTTTTTAATGCAACACTGCATCCTAAGTTTCATGCTGTATTCATAGTTTTTTGTTATAGAATATATACTTGTTTATGCTTTTAAAATTATAAATACTTTTATTAAAATCGGTAATATACATCAATTGTAAAACCAACTCCTCTAACCACGAGCATGTTACTTCATTAGAGAGGTAGAAACTTTAAGTATAAAATGTAAAAAAATATAAAACTTTTTTGATAAATAAAACAATCGATATTTTATTTTCAATGACGTATAATCAAAATGGCACGTCACAAGCGTGTAATAGATACCATTTCAATTCGTAGGTGTTTGCCTTCCTTGTATCTCTTTCTTTCATAAATATTTGTATGTATATGGATTTTTTGTTTACTGTTCTTACTATTAATATGTATTTCATTGCTACGTAAATATTTTTTTTTTAAACTTTTTTTTACCTATTATGTTTATAAAAAAAACAAAACAATATATTAAAAAAAATATAAATCTTGTGATTTGATCTTGTTTTTAAAATTACTAATGGTAACAATATTTTGAGTTTGTCCAAATCTTTGTAGACAAGGACTGGATTTAACTCCCTGGGGAGCTGTTAATATTAACATATTACAACAGAGATGAAGAACATTTTTTATAAGGTAATATAGAAGTCTAGGCATCTACAGGGCTTATGACCTGTCATTGGCTGATTTATGTAGCCACTTTACACACTGTGTAACATTCACCATTCTGCCCAAATTTTAACATCTATATTTCTTCAATTATTTCATTTGTTGATGTTTGTGAAGTTAAAGAGCTGAAATTTATTTATGCGCGTGAGATTCATCTAATTTAATTATTTCAGCTGGTGAATGTTGCACAGTGTGTAAAGTGGCCACTTAAACCAGCCAATGACAGATCATTAGCCCTGTAGATGACTAGACTTCTATAATACCTTCTCTAAAATGTTCTTCATCTCTGTTGTAATATGTTGGTATTAATAGTAACATAATATTTACTATATCTTAAATAAAGCTAGTATAGAAATATCTTGTGTATTTATTACACTTTAGTGTTTATTTCCCTTTATTGAATTTTCGGATATCAGTCCAAGAGGACTGAATTATATCCATTATATCCAAAATAATTATATAACTAAATTATACTTTCGTCAATGTGGTCGTTCCTTGTGCACGAAAAAACGTCTTAAGAGAATGGCAATGTCTGGGAATTCTGATGAATAAGTATTTAAACATTGTTTTTTCTTCACTCTCTCGCAAATGACTCCCTGGTACTGTGCGAAAAAGAAAACTGCATGTCGGACTAATTTTGCCTATCTTCAATCGACGTTTCGCTGTCCCGTTTGCCGCACTCGAAAACTGAACCTATTTGCTTGTTTTTTTTTTTTAGAAGGAGTATCAGAATACATACACCGTAGTCACATTTTTACATTGTATTCAATACACAACTTTGATTGCCATATAAATAATCAAATATACACTCGTTCGAAAATTTTTAAATAAGAAAGAAAACACAAAATATTAGTTCACAAAATATTCGTTGAATAAAAATAAAATGTGGTAAAAAGCTTATTTATAACTTTTATCTAAATCTCTAAAATTTGCTACCGCCACTCGCAGCAATACGGAAATATCACATACTACGAATACCGATTGAAATATATGAAATGGATGTAGAATAATTAATTGTATTTTCGAAATCAATATGGATATTGTGGAGAAACATTTTCATACATAAATACAAAAAAGAAATTTAATAAAAATACGTTGCTAGAAAAACGCAACATGTCTGGCCTTGACAGTTGTGACGTCAAGATTCGTGACAATGTTCTAAACAAATTTGAATGGGCGGGAACAAATAAACATGAATCGTGACGTATTAGGGGCGCGGCCAATGGAATGTCCGTTTTTGCGGGAATTCGAAACTACAGATTTAAAAATATGTTATATGCTACTAATAATTAGCAAAAATTTTTTTTTACTGGACATTATTTCATAGACCTTTGTTACTTTAAAAAAAGAGATTTTTCCCTATTCTGTAGAATGTTTCTTTATTTTATTAATTTTTGTTTATTTGTTAATCGAGCTTTTTCACCTAAGCATAGTGGGTATAATAATATTTTTACTCTCTGCCTAAGGGAAAAAAGCGTGATGGTAGTAGCAGTACCTACGTAGTTAATTGATTTAGCGTGTGGGTAAATTGTTAATACTCGTACATAATTAAATAATAAACATAAATGCCTGCTTAGACGATACCGCGTAATATATAAATTGCTTTTATGCCACAAAACTCATTTATTACAGTGCCTAAACAGGTGAAAATAAATTGGTTTGCCGGAAATCGGACTCGGAACCCACAAAGAAACGAAAATCCGGTTATTACTGGGCTTTAGGGCCTTTCTTTATAATTTCTTTGAACGGGGAATATCTTTGGCGCCTCGATTTTGCAATAAAATAAAAACCGGCTTACTGATTCGATTGGTTACTTGATTATTTTTCACTTTTGATCTTTCAAACAGGATTTAAATAGAATGTATCGTTTAAAAATGCTGTTGTAACTCCTCATAGCTGCCGGACACGGAGCTATGAGGAGTTATCTATATAGGTTTAAATTAAGGAATGATGAATATTGTCCATGCGATGATATTTCAGAGTATCGAACATCTGTTATTTCAGTGCCCATTTTTAAGTTTACAACGCCATAATCTTGAAGCAGAATGCAGGAAAGATGGAATATCCTTAACAGATATCCACACTGTAGTTTAAAGTAGTTATCACGCGCCATTGTTCTTGAACTTTACAGCAATGGTGATTGGACTCATAAAGGTAATAAACCAAAATCAGTTATCGAACATCCCATTTCGAAGACAAACAAAAACGATTTTTTCCGAGTACCTTAGTCTTGTACATGACACGTAAGGCTACTAAATACAGGGGTTCAAATATATATTTAAAAATTATAAAAAAGTACTTAATATTTTCATAACATGATATTATGATATACTCGAAATTCTTTGAGATTTATCTTCCCGCTTTTCGTCGATCTCTTCGCTATTAAAACGTTGACATAGCTTATCTCGAAATCGTGTATGCTAATCATGATCTTTAATATATTTTATACCATTTTTTTATTGCCCTTGTTTGTCTTTGCTACATAGTTTAATGTTCTTTTTGTTCAGTTTCTTGTACATATGTTTCTTTGTATAACTGTTGTAATTGGCTTAGGCCGTTTATATAAAAAATAAATAGGTAATTTTTGGAATATTATTAGAACTGTTATTTATAGACTTTATTTGGCATAAACCTCTGTTTTAAAACACAAACATTATTATCTACCTTCCATAACTCATTTCACAAATACAAGAATAACTAGATACTCCACCCTGATGCTGCAAAAACAATTAAAAATGCATACAACCTTCGGTCAAAGAGGATTGGCCTACTACTCGGTTAAAGTGTACAATCTACTTCCATTGTCTATAAGGACAATTACTAAATAATCATAATATAAAATTCCTATTAAGAAATGGATAGTGGAGGTGGGTTGCGCACGGATCGATGAGTGTAACAAGCAAAATAGGTAAAAAATTGTGTCCTGTTTATGAAATTTGGTCTACAAGTATAGATGAATTTGTCATGTTTTTTATGATTATTCTAGTTTATATTGCTTATTATGTTTAAGATGATAATTAAGTTAGTTAGATTGATGGCGTTTTTATTTTCTTATTATGATAACTTTGTTAAATAACTCATTTAAGGGATGTTTCACTTGTTGTTAAATGTTTCCCTCGGCATGGGACAGTGAGGGAATATTATTCTGTATATAAAAAAATACAAACATTGTAGAAGTTGAATGAATTTTACAACTAATAAACTCACTTCTGTTCAATGTACCTCATAGTCCTAACGCTCCTACATACCTGCCTGAAAAATTTCAACGCTTATCAGTTCATGGTTTACCTCTTCGTTCTAATTCTCAAGGCACTCTCTTAATACCCATCCACAATCTCTAACTCATATAGTGTCCATGCAGCTCGACTGTGGAATCATCTCCTATCCACCATCAAAGATGTTGCTACATTATCTCTCAGTTTAAATCACGTCTGAAGAAACATCTCCTTTCTCTTCCTTAATTTCTCCTCCTTTCCTTTTTCCTCTTTTTTCCTTTTTCCCAATTGATTTAAGGTAATTTATAAACAAATACGTTTATTTCTATTTTTATATATCTTGTTCTTTTTAATCTTTTTTTTTATTGAATATGTTCTGTAACTTAAATTATAAAAATAAAACTTTTATTTTATTGGTTGGTTGGAAGAAATTGCCATTTGGCAATAAGCCCGCCAATGTACAAATAACATAAAAAAAGTTATACAAAAGCGTAAAATACAAAAAGTTAAATAAATAAAATAAAATAAAAATCCACTAAGTTTTTTATCCCAAAACACATCATCTTTGAACTTGTTTCCATGTTCGGGGATTTCAAAACACGGGAACGTAAAACATTGTATTAGAAAATAAAATAATAATATGTAAGTAGGTAACCGAGAAAAGAGTAACATCTAATAAAAATATAACGTTTTACTGTTTACCTTTAAATCTTACGGTTGATTGGTTGAAATTTGGTATACTTAGTTCCCTTCAAGAGATCATTATAACAATAATATACGTCTACTTTCACCGCACATCAACATTCCGAATCGCTATTTATTATCCAATTATAGTCACCTATGTCGTTCGCATTTGAAACAAGATGATTTTTAAAACGTAATTTATTTATTTATTCGTGCTTTATTTAGTTACTTTATTAGCTTTAAGAATTTCATTTATCTTAATGTACATACATAAAATTATATCCTCAATATAATGATACTTTAACTAGGGCCAGTAAAACTGTTCTAAGACAGTCAAAAATACTTATTTTTACTAGCCAAAAACACAACAGTATGTTTCTAATACATAAATATATCGACCCCTCCTACGCATAATATCCGTAACCCACAAATGGTTGATTTTAATTTTTTATTGTATTTCGTCTATATTTTTAGTTCCGACGAAGAAAAAAAAAATTTTGTATTAATATTTCATGTTTGTTATAATGTACAGAATATTATCATTAGTGCTTCTTACGATTATATACATCGTTTATGAGTATCAAATAATTATTGTATGTTACTCATACAATATTTTTTTCAAATTAATTCTTGTCTAAAATGTTATATGTCATTCATACTATATTTTACTTCACGTCTTTTCTGTAAGTTAAATTAACTATAATATCGCATGTGCATTTTTACAAAAACCGCAAAATATTTTATGATTTTTGTAAGCTTTCATTAAAAATTATGTAAAAATGAATATGCATACCATTTTATTTCAAAATCGGTCAATATTTAGACTTAAACTGGACAAAAATATTTTTAAATCGTTCTCCTGTAAAATCACATTTTGTGGGTTACGACATTATACGTAGGAGGTGTCAATTAAGGTATATGTATGTAAAAACATTTAACGAAAAATTTAATCGTCTTGATATATTTAACACTCCATACAATATGTACAGAAGAGAATTAATAGGCTTGATTCATGCTCTTCATTCATAATTCATTTAATCATTAAATCAAATGCAATTTTTCACTCTTACTTTCATTTAATCATCCTTTACCACTCCTTATCAATTTCTTTCCTTTCCACTATCTCCTTGTTTTGTCCATATTTATCTTATTTTAATATGAAGTATATTTATTATTTATATAGTTTAAACTTCAAGCCGTCGTCGCTTTATTTAAGTATTATTTAGTGAATACATATAATTGGATGGCAGGCCCTACTATGTATACATTTTATATAGTTTTTAAAAAACAAAGAAATTCGGTTCCCTTATTAAAATGATCAAGAATTTTAAATTCGGTTCCATAATTAAAATGATAAAGAATTTTAAAAATTAAGCCATTTAAAATATAATTCAAACAAGAACATGTATTGTCCATATCAGCTGGCCGTATCAGCTATCATCATTAGACTCTCCGTAACCAATTTCACTTAGGAAAGCAATCAGTAACCTTTTTGGCTCGAGACTCTTACAGTATTTCCACAGCTGTGGCATTATATGATTATATTATTGTTTATCCTATGTAGGAGTATTGTCTCTGTTACTTTGAGAGAAAGAGCTTTTAACTATTTGTCGAGACATCAGATCGCTATTAGAACTCAGCGTCTTATAACGATGAGAATCTGGTGGTTGTGCGTCTCTCTTAGTGGGAATGACCACTCCAGCCTTCATTGAGTATTGCTGTCTGTTATCAAATTAGTCATTTGTTTAACTTTCTTTTTTCTTTATTCTGCAGACGGCCATCTTCACAGTAGTCCTGTTGCCTTTCCGGGTGATGGTGATCTGCTGGCTCCTGGTGACAGCTTGGTTCCTGGCCTGCATCGGCCTATATGGATTGAGCGAACATGACCTGCGCAGTGAGCCCATGACAGGATGGAGAAGGTAAAATATCAATTCTCTTTAGCATCACTAACTGGCATGAGCATAGTCGGCCTATTTCTGACTTTGTTTTGTAACACCCATCGATGGGCAGAATGATCTAGGAACTAATATTGTCTTTTGAACAAAAAAAGTTTTTTTTTATATTTTTAAACATTTTTGCTTTCTTTTAAGTTTTACTTGCTGTATTCAGTTTTTTTCACGCGTTTTTAAAAACATTTATTCAATGCAAAACATAAACAAACAAAAATGCATACAGTTTAGGTTAGGCTAAGTTGTTACATTACGAAAGAACAAATATTTTTACATGTACTTAGATTATACGCAGAATTATATAAATATATTCCGATATAAAATTGATGTAACTGTGGTTGCCCGCTATCTCACATTAACATAATTATACTTAGTCCAATTTATATTTATAAACAGCATTTTTTACATATAATAGATTGGATATTTTGTGTTTAAAAAGGTTTACACTCACAGTTATATGCAGCCAACCTACTTAATTTTGTTTTTCTTATGTGCGAATTTTTATATACACAATAATATAAAAACACTGTCCTGTAATACTGTTGATAACATAAATAAATAAATTTACACTTTTATACGTTAAAATTTAATACAAACTAATTAACGTAGACACTTAGGTATGTATTTTCATACCTAATTATTTGTAAGGGTGTCTTTAAAATCGTTTTTTTATTCAGTCAATGCTTTTAAAATGCAAATTGTGCATTGTTAACGTTTATCAAATGTTAGTTTAGAAATAGGTTGACTGACTTATAAAAACTAAATGTATATAACATTACTGTAATCAGAATATTTATCAAAATATGAATAATGTTTATAAATGTAATATAATTGGTGATGGTGGGATGAATTGGATAAGCATGCTTAATCATTATTTTAAGCTTCTAGGCTAGAAACGTTGAGGTTATAATATAAAAAGCACAAACAGTTAAGTGTTTTGTTTCGGTTTAAAGTAGGGCAATAAATAGTTAAACAATATATATATTTCAACTCTAGTAAATCTACATTCAAAATGAGAGCTCTCAATTTTTTTTTTGAACATGTATTTCTCTCTAGTTTTTTTGCCTTATAATTTCTTATGTATTTACTCATATGAAACACACGTACACTTCCAAACCCACCCTCCTTCCCACCCTCTCTCACCCTCACACACCAAAACCAAACCCCACAACCATATATACCCTTGCACACATACAGATAATTATTTTTAGTAGTTCATCTACATTCTTTTGTAATTTCACTGGATTTTTTTTATTGTATTTTCGCGGATCACTTTATTTACTTCATTGTTGGCTTACTTGTAATGTTTTATTAAAAAGAAAAAACCCAAATGTACCAAGGATATGAACAAAGCGAACTCAACTACAATACAAAGACTACAAAGGCAGCAAAACGAAATACTTAAAAACACATATACTTTAGACCTTACGCCGACCATAGAACTCTACAAAAAAAATAAAACACCTTGACATAGACGGCCTGATAAACTAGAAATACTTAAACTAATCCACAAAATAACACAAGGACTCATTGAAGACGATGAAATCCCGCTGACAAGAGTAACTGACATACACAATCACATCACGAGAAGATCACAACACTACCACATATAAACAGCTAAAACAAGAACAGATTAATCCCGACTTATAAACAATGGACTAAAAATGAACAATAATTTGTCTCGCAAATATCAAAACTGGCAAATATCAAGACAGGCGCCGTGGCGCAGTTGGTTAGACGGCTAACTGTGAGACTGGCGTCGCGGGTTCGATTCCCGCCAGTTGCAAGAAAGAAATTCAAGAAAGATTTACTTTATCAATTGGTCTGGGTGTTGTGGTGTATTTTTCATTGCTTCCTTCCATATCCTCTTTTTCTTACCTGCTGACAAGCCTTTAAAATAAAGACTTAGCGGGTTATTCCTTTAAAAAATAAAAAAAACAATGACGTCACCGAAATTCAAAAAAGAACTAAAAAATCTGATGAAAACCAACAAACTTATGTGATGATGTACAATGAGGAACTTCAGCCCTACGGGAAATTAAATACAAAATACGTTTTCATGCGCGCGGTAAATATTATACAATTGTGCTGCAGTTTCTTGAAAATATACGAAAAAAAATATACAAAATATTTTCATAAAAACGCACTATTTTGAACGACGTCACTGGTTTATATGAACCAACCAATGATGTGAAAGCTGTGAACGATATCCGGTTTGCTTGCCTTAAACGAACCAATCGGGAGAACTGACAGAGGAGAACCACTGCCGTCACACGCGGAGTTATTTCAGAAAAACAAAACTTTAAAGAATCATTGCGCTTATAATACGATGTATAAATTTTTTTTTTATAAAAATTGGTTTAGCTAAATAGTCTATTGACAATCATTTTTTTTAAAGAAAACACTTAACTTCCTCATTATAAACCGTAAAGTTTCTTATAGCATAATGAATAAATTAAAAATATATATATTTTATTGCCATTGTTTTCCCTAATAACTAAAATAAATGAATCTCCAATCAGTAAATTTGTATAAAACGAAAATTTATATCTTTGCACCTTATCATTATTTTGTCTTCCTGATTTAATCGTGTATAAATAGTGCGTCAATTCGAATAGTATATAGATTATTGATATAAATTGAGGTTAAATCTTATTGAATCTAGAATGATTCTTTTTTTTATTGACTTATTTTATTGCTTTATCCAAGTGTTATATCTAGCGAAGGTTTCTTTCGCTCTTCCTGCATTTAAATTGACCCACTTTCTTCGATAGAAAGTTCACATCGTTTGAATCCAATATAAATGCAGCATCGTGTAGAATTGCATTCACTTGCGTAATATTACATAACAAATAACGACTCGCAAGAAATTAGAACACAATAAGCTTTTCGAATATTTCTAACACCTGCACGTCGGACTGATTATACCTAACTAAAATCGAGGTTTCGCTGTCTCGTTTTCCGCCACCCAAAACTGACCCGATTTTTTTTTCTTTTTGAGAAAGAATATTAAAATGTTTTTTTTTGCGTCACTTCCTATTCCGTTTTTCAAAATGATTTTTTTTGTTTGTTTACCGTTACGTCCGAAGACGGCAGATAAAACTGGGCGGTTTTGTGGGTTTTTGGATGGTCTTAACTCCCATAAGAAACAATTCATCTAAAAATCACTCCTCTAGTGCCATAATTCAGGGAGAAAATACGGGAATACATTTGTATGAAGGAAGGTAAGACCGCGTTTCTTCTTTAGTTTTTTTTCTGTGAAGATTTTTGTGTAAAAGCCCTCGCATAATTTATGTTTTAGAATAAATTATCCTTGATACTTTATGTGTATTAATCGACCCATACACATTATTGAATATATAGGCGGCCTCCGTGGTGCAGTGGTTAAGACGCTTCACTCACGCCCGGAAGGTTCCGGGTTCGATTTTCGGTGAGAACGGAAAAAATAAATGTGATTTTTCTCAAGCCTGGGTGTTCTGTGCTGAGATTCACAACTGTTATTGGGCCTCCTGGCTTGTGGTGAATAAAAGGAAAAAAGTTATTCCGTTTATTTTTTAACCTCTATATTTTTCATTATTAGTTCAGGGGGATAATGAATACAGTTAATGAATACAGATAATGAATACAGTACAGTATGTGTAAAATAGAACCAGTGCTTTGAACGAGCGTTTACGAGCCAAAAGCTACTCTCAGGTGAAAATCCTGTAAAAGGAAATCGAGTGCGGATAAGGCCATCTTTTAGTGTCGTTGTTAGCAGATTCGCCTACCTTGCTTGAGGTCTGGGGTTCAATTCGTGGCAGGGTTGAAATATTTATTTGAATGGTGATTTAAGACAGTAAATTTTCACTATCCCTGGACTGGTATCTGTCGCTTAAGACCGATCATCTCCTTAATGTAACAGATGATCGAGATTAGCTGCATTTTTGTTCCAATGTAGTGTTATATGCACCATCGGGTGCAAACATAAGTATGATGATGATTAAGTGTTTTGCTCCTTATAGAAATTTGAAATTTTTTCATGAATACATATTATATTTATTTATAGATATATATTATTTTATAGGCAATGCAAAGGCCTAAGCACCATTTTGCGCAGCTAAAAGATTGATGGTGATAATTACGAAAACTCCTCCACATTACTCTTATCTCGATTAAATGGTGCATAAGGCATTTATTTTTATGTATTTGTTTATTTAATATTTCACAATAATAAATTATATAATTTAATCAACAACGTATTCCTCACTGGAAAAACCCGTGTCGAGGAAGACGTTTTACAATTTTAGTTTAGTGTGATGAACATATACTATATATATATATATTTATGTTTTTACACAATCAATTTTTTTAGACTTTTTACATAGATATACAAAAAATAATTGATTTTAAATATAAACATATTGTTACAAATCTCAACTAAACGTAGGTAGCCTGGATTAAAGGAATCATACGGAGACCATATTTTTCGGGTCAATTGCATTTCTGTCCATTAAAATATTTATTATTTTCTGCTTGAATTTTGAGTATTTTGATGTCCCGAACATTTTTTGAAAGACTGTTAAAGGATTTAGATCCAATATATAAGTGGTAATATTGACCATACAATGAAAAAATTCAAAATCCAAAAATTCGAAGAACGTCCATAACAGCCGCTGTTTCGAACACATATACCGAACTGGTGACAATTGGAAACTTTAACATTGTCTTAAGGATTCTTTTTCGAGCTACTTTTAGGGGATTAAGTGCATCGCAGTACCTATTGCTATCGTGAATCCGGGTTGAGGTCTTGTGGCTAGTTTTTCGGACTCACACATCAGAGGTCCGAAATTTAAACCCCACTGTACCACAACTTGGGTCCCACTTTCTAATTATGAGTTATTTACAACTCATAGGAAATGGTATCCAAAATTGTTTTTTTTTATTTTATATAGTCTTTATTCAATAAAATATACACATTATTACAATATTAATACATTATAAAGAAAACACAGTATTAAAATATTTTTTATCCCGATAAACTATTCAATAATAGTTTGTCATCGGGTGCTCAGACATTAGTTTTAATTAATAATCAAATAAAAAGAGTACATATATAATACTGTATACGTTTAAAATAATGAACATAAAATAAATTAAAATAATGAACAGATAAAAATAGTTTAAAGAAATATTTTATTTTTTACGTAAGACAATAGAGTATAATAGTACAATTAAAATTAAAGAATAGCAATTCACTCGAATATATTTTAAATATTAGAAAAAAATTCAACACTTATATATAAAAGTGTGTGCTCATAAATGTAATCAAAACAAGATAAAAAATGAAACACAGTCAATCGAAAATTTCAATTTATATCTACAGAAAAAATAAAAATAATAAGAAATTTAAAAGTACCTATTAAAATTGAGATCTAAAAAATTTAAATAAAATAAGAAATAAATAAAAGAAAAGGTAGGTAGGTAAAGGTTTGGGTAGGTAAATCATAAAAATGCAGAAATGCATTTTTTTATTTAAAAAAAAACATATATTCTTACGAAATATGATCATTTGCTTTATTATAACCCTAATCATTATGATGTTGCATCGTATACTGAGTGAATTATCCAACTTTCCAATTAAGAATTTAGTCCATTCGTGATGAAAACGTACCTTACTTTAATTTGTTTGGTTGAATGCGGTATTCGTATTTCCCAAAACTAATTTCAAAATGCTATCACATTAAAAGTTTGTCATAATACGGCGGCGGCTTTATTAGGCAATTTTAACGCTTTCTGGAGAGTCCTAGCTCCTATGAAATACGTCTTATTTTTTGTAAAACACACCTTGGATGGATATGTCAAGATGTCAGCAATGGATATTAATTTATAATTTTAAAAAAGTTATTGCACTGGTGCCGACATCTAGGGATGAATACGTTTGTATAGACAATGGCTGCCTACATTTCCTCCTTAAAGGATATGCGACAAAGAGTGATTTGATGAATTTTTATTTCAATATAGTTTAGGTCACTCTCCCGCAAATGGCTCCCCGAATACTGTGCGAAAAAGATAACTGCACGTCGGACTTATTATGTCTAACTTAAATCGACAAAATAAAGGTCTCGCATTTCCGTCTTCTCAATCTCAAAACTGAACTGGTTTTTTTAATGAAAAGTATCCGAACGAAATTTTCTGTGTCGATACGTTTTGCTTTTTCCCAAAATAGTTATCATATTTGTATTCCGTTCATCCGACGACGACTGATAAAACAAGACGCTTTTAAGGGTTTTTGGATGGTTATGATATAAAATTATAAAAATAATGATGATAAAAAACAATCTATAAAAAAAAAAAAAAAAAACGGTATGGCCATTAGACTCGCCAATGGTGAATATCTAGAGTGTTCATAAAAATATATCTCTAGTGCCATAATACAGAAAGTAAATACTGGAATACGTTTGTATGAAAAATGTCAGACATGCCCTTCGGTTGAGACGGATTTTGACATGATCAGGCTTGAGATTTTGATGTATCTGATCATGCCGCGGCTTTTTTTTTTTTTTTCATAAAAAAGAAATATTTGCGTTCTTATGATTTACTCAAATATTTCATTTTTAGGGCCATTTTCAACGAGTTGTAAATAACTCACTATTAGAAAATGGAAATAAAGTTGGAGTAGAGTGGGATTCGAACCGCGGACCATTGGTCCGTAAGTCCGAGACACTAGCCACAGGACCACAACCCGATTTATTTTTGGTTGTCCTCATCCTACTTCTCCATTCATTCTTTTGTCATCTATTCATTCCATGTGACCAAACCACTTAATGACCCTTTTTTAAAATTATCTATTATACATCTCTTAATTATCATCAATTGTACTCCTGTCTGAATTTATCACAATCTTTCCAACTGAACCTGTAACTATTATTCTTATTCTTAGTGGTAGGGGTCAGTGCTATGCAAGCTCCTGACGTCGCTGCGACCTGTTAAGATCTATTGTGACGGGTCCCCGCGAATAGTTCTCACTTCTCACCCTCCAAGCCCAGGTATATAAAGAGCCTGGCTACTGTGTGGAATGCGAGAGTTTACATTATGCTAAATCTTCCCCTCCAAGCTCAAATCCGTAAAGTATCGAGCTATGGTAGGGGGCGAGCTCTTTAACATCCTCAGGTTTAACCAGGGGTCCCCCGGGGATAAGGCTCCTTTTATGGTGTAAAGCATCACATTCACAAAAAATGTGTATAGGTGTTTCTTCTTCTGCACTGCTGAACCTACATCTAGCAGATTCGGAAAGGTTCATAAGGTGTTTGTTTAATGTGCAGTGCCCTGTAAGCAGTCGCGTGCACAGAGTTTTAAACTAGGGTAGGCAGTAGAAAAAAAAGTACGTTTTATTGAAGTAATATATCTTACCAAACAGTTTCCTTCACTCGTCACATTAGTTTGAATCACTATGTTGTTGACTTTTTAGTTTTTGTTGAAATTACCTAAGCCACATCGAATATCCAAATAAATGCTGAATTTATATTATATATTACAAGCCAAGTATTGAATACATGAAGTGGCCGATAACTTTGTTCACAATTTTAAAATAATAAATTCCGTTTTTCAACTTATTTGTATGTCAAAATTACGCGCCTTTCTTTTGTTAAATATTTTGTAACATCATCGTGAAAACTGCCAGAACGCTTTAAATCCAAATATATGCATTGATTAAACACACATTTCCGTCACTATCACAAGTTTCACAAAACTTCATTTAAATTTTTTCATTAACAAAATAAATATGGACTCTATTCTCGAATGTAAAAAAGAAATAAATTTAAGGTTATTTATCTGAAATTTGATATTTGACTGTCTTTTGTAAAATAATAATAGAAAAAAACGCTAGATATCAGTAACGTGTTTGTTTTTTCGTTCTAAAACAATTTCTAAAAAAAGCACTGCCTTAAAACTAGCCCATACATGCGTAATTACAACTGAAAAATAAACCACACACACACGCATTTATCATGTATATAACACTTATACATGAAACAAATTAGGCATATTTAGTTCATGCCTCTGCCGTTAGCGGCGCGCTGATCGGAACGAAATACGACTTAACCGAAATATATTTGGCGCATTTTTCAAATTTTACAAATAGTAAATCGTATATTTTTACTTTTTGTTATTGTCTTAATAAAATTCCTAGTAGGGTAGGCACTGCTTATGTGTTTATATGGAGCGCACGCCACTGCCTGTAAGGGCTCTAGTGATAACCCTCACTTGATTTCGGTTGAGCTTTATTAGGTCAAAAGCGAAACTTTGCCAGTACCCATTTATCAGTAACCTGTAAGTAAGAACTATCTTTTTTGCACTGAAGATAATTTCTTCTCTAGTAAACCAATTCCCTTCATTTTAACAATAGCGACATTACTTTAATTACAGTACCGTAGAATGTAATACGTTTTCAGTTTTATGTAATATTTTGAAAGCCAACTCAATAATTGTACAATGTACGCGCATTGCGAGAATTGCTTTTAGTCTTTAATATCAGGTTAAAAAATCTCACCACACATCTTATTGAGTAAGTATTTGGACATCGGGTGAAAGTATACTAATTTATATTAAGTTTGAAAGATTTTTTTAGAATACAAATTTAGTTTTTTTGGATTACTTCATTCTCATAATTAAGACATTAAAAAATCTTGAAATCCACAAAACAAAAGTATCTATTAAAATCTACACCATAAAAGATTTCAACAATGGTCTAGTTAGAATATATAACGAACATAATAAATTGATATGTTTTACTAGTTGGTAAAACTTATTAAAATTAAGCCGTGTCAGAATTATTTAAGATTTCTTATCTTCTTATTATGCATCAATTGTTTCGCATACATTTTTATTAATTTAATGTGCGGTGTTAATTCAATTTTATATAAGTATTTTAGAAAAATTTACCAACAGCATCATGTTCTCATTGCTTATGTTTTTTTTCTCTACCCACGTAAACTAAAAGAGTATAATATCTAAATACACCGCAGCAAATTGTGAAAACATCAATAATATTTATTATTTTAACATATTATTACAACAGAGATGGAAAACATTTTAGAAAAGGGAATATGGAAGTTCAGGCATTAGAGGTCTAATAAGACCAGGTTATAACCTATCATTGGCTGGTTTATGTTGCCGCATTACACACAGTGTAATATTCCTCATTCAGCCTAACATTCAAGTTTCTTCAACTCTGCCATCTTCCAGGGCTCTTTTTAGCTTTAAAAATACCGCAACGAAAGACATGATATTTTAAAAATTACAACAAATAAAAACCATTTGTAATAATAATACAATTTATGAAGATCTAAAAATCAGTTCACATCTTTATTTATGAACAAATAATATGCTTCTCAATTTATACATTCAATATTAGAGTGCTCTTTACAATTTACTTATTTTATTTATTTATTATTATTTTATTTTATCAACATAAACGGCAAATCTGCCTTTTACTAAAATTTATAATACTAACACATTTGGCTTAATATTTTATTTTTTTAAACAAGATTTATAAAAAAAATCAACCTGAAAATTATACAAGATTTATATTTAAAAAATTAACCTAAAAATTATACAGCATATTCAGTATAAATGTTAAACAATTCAAGAATAAATGTAAAAAACAAAATTAAATAATAAAACATTATACAGTAATACAACAAGAAAATCATAAGTACTGTTTCATACAGCTGAACAAAACACTGTATATATTATGAAATGCATGAATAAATAAATATAATTACCATTCCCCATCTTTGAAAAAGTTCAAAAGGTTTGTTCTATAGGAAAAATACCCTACACTAAATATATCAGATACGTGGGAATAACTATTGCCGAGTTCATAAAGTCTGTTTAATACGGCATTACAAGTATACATGTCCGTGAATTGTTGCTACAAAACGGTGGCACCTGTCTAGTCATTCTTCTTTCTTATACGCATTTAAATCTAAGACCGGTCCATTCCGGAAGATGATCGACTCTGTTGAGGAACGTGTTAAAGAGATGCGAGGTTTTTTAAATGTTTTATTTCTTCATTTTCTTTGCGAGCATTTCTCATCCCAAAAACTTGAATCGACCTGCGAATAATAAATGCGGTTGGATCCGATGTTCCGCAAATATTAAATATTTATATTTATTAGGTACATATTTTATTAGACCTACATAATATTGACTTATGTAATGAAACACTTGAATTGTAATTTGGTACCTTTCATGTAAAATCCCTCTGAGCGTATATAATAAATTAAATTAAATAAAATATATATGGCATTGAGTAATTTGTAAAATATGTATATAACTATTAACGCATGGAATTCCAAAATATGAATTAAACGTTAAATGCATAGAAAGCCAGATATGGCTAAATAAATATAACCTTAAATGCAGGCATGATAATAATTTTTCTCTCGGCAAAGCACCCCAATTTTGGGTGATAAATGCCTCCATTTACCAAATTTATTGTTGAAATAGTTATTAACGAAAGAGTTGACAGTATTTAACAAGCGGATCACAATTACACAGCTTATAGTAGAACAGGACTGAACAATAAAATAATAAAAAATAATATATTTTATTTTCATGCACATTATTTTTATTTCGTAATTAATTTAGTTTGTAATACTTCGTGTCTTAAACATTTTTATATATTTTCAAAATGTTTGACCACAGGACAGAACAGTTCAGGGTTCAAGGAAAGAAGATGCTGAACACTAAGTGGAAAAGATAGACCCAATAAGTAAATGTCTATAAAAAATTCGTCATAAGGTAACAATCTGTAGTTAAATAGGACGTTATCTGCAGTCCAATCTTCCTCTTCACGCAAGAACATATCTGACTATAGAAATAAACGACATTATTGTAATGATGAATGCCGTTTAACTTACCAAATTATTATCAAATGTATTTACCCTTATTCTGTCTTCATGAAGAATTTTTATTTTAGTTAAACTATAATTTAGTAAATGGGGTGTAGAATTCCAACCGTCCATGCGCTCAGTCAGTAGCTGCAAGACTTGTTGTAATCCAACTTCTATTTTTATAAATTTGTTTTTTATTTCATTTAAAAATATCACAAAAACTCTAAACTTAATTGTCAAATAAAAAATAATTAAATGTAAATAGGGGCTAGATTTCTTATGGTTCATGCGCTCCGTAGCTGCAAGACGTGCTGTAATCTAGCTTCGAAATATCATAATTGGAAACGAGGAACTATAATCCCAACCGTCTATGCGCTCTGTAGCTGCAAGACCCGCTGGGATATTTATTTATTGTACAGCGCCCTTCCGGAGATTTTCACAATAATAGCGCTATATAAATTATTGAAATATACATTAAGTTTTATGTCATTTCTTTGTTTTTTTTATTAAAACATAGTCCAAAAACGATTGCGTATTACTAACATTATTTATTTATTATATTTAATATTTATTATGACTTATTCAAATTTGATTTTTCAAAATATGATACATTTTAAGGTTTTATCCTTTGAAAAAATGAGTCGTCGTGAATTTCCAAAACCCGCTATCTCCCTATGGTGGCCATAAGAACAACTTAAAGTATATGTATTAATTTAAATTTCTGCTTTTACTAGATGAACTTATAAAATTAGAAACCGTAAAAAAACCATGTCATCTGAGTCATCTTGATAATTTATTTTTTTAATTTCAAGTAGTACTGCAAAAAAATGTACACGCTTGTGCATCAATGCATTTTATTATTTGAACTAAAAACATGTACAAAGACACTCTCTTTTATTCTTCATTGACATCAAAACAATTTTCTCTTATCGCCTCTACTCTTTATGACTCAATCTGCTAAGAATTCAAACGATCCTATCAATGGTCAAAACTATAAATTACAATCGCGTCTAATCTGTCTGGCATTTTAATGTTCTGAATTTTATTGATTATGTTCAGATCGACTAAATCTAAGTCTCAATAAATAATATCCGCCTCTTTCTTTTTATTTCGTGTCAACTTTTAAAATTTGCAGCTATAAAACACTTTTATATATTTTATGGCAGTGGAGAAAGATCGTTTGATGCGGATCGAGACAATTCCAAGTGAGAACAAGGTCGAAGAATTCTAATTGGAATGCTTAGTATTAAAAGAGTCTATAAAATCCACTTTTCACGTCAGGATATTGATCACAATTTATCACTTTGTGACTCCAAGCACGGCTCACCTGTGGACGCTTTCTCTCCACCTAGAACAGTATGTGCTGTTCCTAACACTTGGTGTAGATCTAATTATTCGATAATTAATTATATAAGTGTCTTATAAGTGTCAAAGTACCAAATCGATGTACAAGATTGACGTCTACTGTTGTTGTGGCGTCTGATAGACATAATTATTTTGTAAATTTTCCAATCGTCAGACTACACCGGCTCGGAAACGAGTATTAAAAAAATGTTACATTTCGTTTTCCGTTTTAATTTTTTCGAATCAAAATTCTTACGACGATAAAATCAAAATAACTTACAGTATTCGAATGCTGTAAAAATCACTTTAATTTTTTATATTTTCCTTACTTACTTCTAATTCGTTAGTAGACTATTAAACTTATCAAAAAAAAAAATGTATTTTTTAAAATTATTAAATTCATTAATTGGCTGAGGCCGACTAATCCTCACTCGAATTATTTTAGCAAAAATTTCACGGTAGAAAATTAAGAAATAAAACGAAAAAATCTTATAATATACATGTATCTGACCACCCTTATTTTACCGGATCGAGAGGATTGGCACAATACATGCTTACATTCACCTGAACACTTACTCTCACACAAACACACCCTTTCACATATATATTTATACGCACGCATACATTAAAAAATGTACCATGATTGAATATGCATGATTTCAATTTCAAAACTTTGCTTGTCTGTTTTTAAACCTTATCTTTACTATGTAATTTAATCATTGTTGGCTGTATGTTTCTCTAAAATAAATAAATAATACGTGTGAAACAGTCATCTATAAGACAGATGCAGTCACTCAATTCTAGCTTTATTAATTAATATAATTAATAAATTATATAATTCGTATAATAAGATTTCAGATCTCAAATAAAATCTCCCTTCCCTCAATTAAGAAAATATGAAATGTAACTTTAGCTTAGTTTTAGAGTGTACGTTTACATATTAAGTTGTAAAGCGCCCTTGGGGTGATTTTTCACGAAAATGTCGCTATATAAATCAGACAAATATTATCATTATTATTATAGGCGACTCATTTAAAATTTGTCTCCGAAATTTGCAAGTAATTTATTTAGTCTGAAAATAGACATCAAACGTCGCCGTTGGGGTTACAAACGATTACAAACGCTATCTTCATCGGTAGGCAACTAGAGAGTATAAATTAACATCGATGTTTATGTACGAACATGTGTATATTTGTATGAAGAATCTAAGTATGTTTGTCGGCAACCTGTAATTGATCATGATTAAAGAAAAAAAATAGCACATTTTTCTTTTTTTAATTAAAATTTTTCATTGATAAACCCTTACGGGTTACATACATTTGAGAAAATATTTTTACATTTAAAATTCACATTCTACTGTTAATAATAATATTTTTAACATCTTTTGTAAAGGTTGTCTGAGTCTTTTGTTTATTTTTGTCTGGTAGTTTATTGTATAATTTCAGTCCATGGTTTATTAGTCTCGATTGTCCTTTTCTCGTTTTAAAAGGTTGTATATGATATTTTTCTGATATTCTCGTATTGTGTTCATGTTTACTACAGTTTTACAGTGTCACAATTCCATCAGTGGCTAATTTATGAATATATTTTAAGGATTCTAGTTTAAAGCGTTCAGTTACATTTAATTGTTTAGTTTGTTTAAAGAGTTATTTGGTTGCTGTTAGGTAGGGTAGGTCATATAATATATTTGTTAAATTATGAAGATAGCAATACGGCCCCTAATCATCAATCAATAAATAAAACTCGAAAATACTGGAAGAAATCATACAAAAAATAGAGCTTTTGCTTTATTTGCGTAATGCGACAATTCCAGTTGGGCCTGATTGAAAGAATAATTGCATTTTTTTTATTTTTTTTTACGTCTCCACTCGTTTGCGAGTGATTTTGGCTCTTAGAAACAAGAATAAGAAATTTAAAGAATATACGCTTCAGTGAACGACAAAAAAAAACCCATACCTACGAAAAAATATAATATAATGTGAGGTAGTTAAAATCAGTATGAAAGAGTTATGTGACAATAAAATATTATTACTGTATAAAGTAAACGTAAACATAAAATGAAATTTTGGGCCAAAAGTAAAGAGGGACATTCAATTAGACTTATTAATTAAATTATGCAAATAATATTTAACAAATTCAAATATTTTTATTATTTGTCCTTAAGAATTTAGTCAGAAGTAAATAAGTATCCAAATCATTCTGGGCTAGTAAAAATTTTACGTTAAGAGGGAACGTATTATATTCTTCACATATATTTTGAAGGAATTCGCAATTACATTTATTATACTGGACGTATTTTGATAACCATAAACTATGTACGTATTTTTTTAAAGACAGCTTTAGCTTAGCTTAGCTTAATAGCTTTCTCTCCTTCCGATGGATCTCTTCATCGCAAAATCTATTTAATCTGAACAACTCTCCATTTTTTCATCGTCTTTGTAATAAACCATTCACAAGATATTTGATATGATTGATTAATAGATGTTATCTGAATCGTTTAAATAATTAATCGCTCACTTACCAATTCGGGTTGGATAAACAGAAGGTTTTAATTTTGTTTTTATAATCAATTTATTTACCCTTTTCCAACCAGTTATTTTAAAACAACGCGAACTTAATTATTATTAGCAAAATTTACTTGTGGCTTTTTAGAATGTGATGAGGTAAAACTGGGGTATATTCGGATTCTGAAAGACATTTTACGTAAGAATCAGCAGGAATGGTGTCAGGGCTCGAAAAAAATTCTATGAGAAAGGATTAAGGATGTATCTACCAGTGGCGAACGGTGATTTTATTTAAGTAAGTTATAAAAAAATATCAGTTATTTGTACCTATATAATATAATGGATAAAAACTATAAATTACGTTTTTTTCTGTGGTTCTGTGTGACACAACAACACTCATCTATGAAATCAACTCAAACGACTTAATTTCGTGATATATTATATTGTGTAGGTCCATTAATTTAACGCATAACTTATTTAAAAGTTTATAATTCAGTCAATTGGCCGATTTGTTCTAGAAATGAAGCATGCCAAAAACGGCCGCGTCGAGCGCCACATGTGTTGCGAGTCATATGTCAAAAGTATAATCTCAAAGAAAAATAGTCCTTAAGAAAAAATGTTTGAAATGCCGTTTTCCAAGAATCTTCAAAGAATTAGTGTAATCTGCAAGTTAACTCTCGGAGAAAAATCCCGCTACTGGGTTTAAGGTATTTAAAATATAGTAAACTTATTTGTATGAAGAAATAAGCTGTAGTAATCGGCTAGTTCCTTGGCTCATTGCTGGCGCTGCGCTGGGCGCGCTTTATCAATATTTTTATTCATATTTGAAGAAACATACAAATTGTGGCAATGATTTATAAGAAATTTTAATTATTTGTTGTGAATAAAGTGACCGTAAAACATTATTATGGATAGTCAAATGGGATAGTCAGATAGGTAAGCTGCGCATAATCGCTTCTAAACATGATTCGCCCCTAGTATCTACACCAAAATACCCATGTATAAATATATCAGCATCTATTGACTTTATTATTTAATAAGTTTTGTTTCTCTTTACTCATTCAACTAGGTGAAAAATAATATAAAATTATGCTCGACATTACAAAAAATATAAATAATAATATGTAAATTGAGCCTTAATTTGATTGACTTCAAGTTACAGAGGAGAGTGCTACAAAGCCTCTTTAATTATTATTCAGCTAAATTTGATTAATCAAATCAACTATCTTTACTCATGGCGCTGCGCCAGCCGTTTTTGTGTAAATTTCTTCAAGGGCAAGTCCAATAATATTCCAATTAATTAGAGAAAGATAGAGTTGATTCCATTTTACGATAACAAACAAAATACCCGTGATAACTGATTTAATTTATTCTCTGAATATTCAATAACATAGGTAGTAAAATGTATTGGTTAATTTGTCACCCGAATTTTTGTACAGAAGTCTTAAATCAATATTATTTTTCTGAAAGTTTGTCTCAGGTTTTCAGAGGACCTTGACTCAAATTATTTGAAATTTAATGATTTATATGATTTGATCATTTTAGTGCTTTCATACTCTAGACATTATCATTTACCGTTGCATATTTCAACAAGGCTGGAGAATACATTTAGATAGACTACTCGGATAATAGATGACAGATTTCTTACTTAATGTTTTTATTCAAGCTTTTAAATGGCATTACTGACTGCCCTAATTTGCATAGTTTAATTGATTTCCGTGTACGCTTTAAACGTACCCGTCACACCAAATTATTTTGCTGTCCCGACGTAAATACTAATGCAGCAATAAAGCCATGCATACATAGAATTTGCAACTTGTATTTTAACGTTATTGGAGCCAATGCGAATGATATATTCAGCTTGAATAATAATAAATTCATAAGGGAAATCAGCGACAGCATGTAGGCATTATCGTCGTGGGTGAGTAATGACGGTCAATACAATATATTATTGTTCTTTAATTTATATTTTAAATTTGCAAAGGTAAAACATAAGTTAAATATTTTTTTTTTTGTTTTCCAAAGTCTATTTTTGTGTAATACACCTTTACTCATGACATATTACGTACATCGTAAATTATATTTTTTTTAGAGAATCTCTTTGAAAGAAAAATATAAAAATCTAAACTCATTTACTCACTGACACACTTTGTTTTATACTAAACCCTGATTCTAAAATCATAATTAAAACCCAAAACAAAACGTTATTTCGACAATTTAAATAATGGAATAATAATTTCAGCGCCAAAATAATATTTGGTGTAAATCGCATTAAAATTCACTTTAGTTTTTTTATATTTTATTTTATTTATTTATTAACCTAGCCGGACCGAAAGGGGGATTCGAATCCCCCATAGACCGATTTGGTGTAACATTGTGTAACATTCATCATTTTGCCTGCGTTTGAACAGGCAGAATGGTGAATATTACAGAATGTGTAAGGTGGCCACTTAAACTTGTTAATGCCTAGATTTATATATACCCTTTTATTAAATGTTATTCATCTCTGTTGTAACGTATATAAAATGGTAAAGGTTATACCTCATTTGAAAGAAAATGTTATTTTCTACAAGATATTGTGTTTGCTTTTTCGTTACATGTATTATTTTATTTGATTACAAGCCTTAGAAAATGCAATGTCAAATAGACTAACTTGAGCATTTTTAATACGATCTTCTGGTCGCGTTCAATCGAGGAAATAAAGCTGCCAAATCTGCTCGCAATATTGTAAAATAATTAAGGAGAATACATTATTGACTAATTTGTTACAATATTTGGGAAGAATTTTAAAAATTGAATAATTGTTTTCAGGCGTTGCCTTGTATGTGAAATAATCCAGTCAAATGAATCTCTTCACAGCAATAAAGGTTTCAGCTTTTTAACTTCACTAAAATCAACAAATGGAAGAAATATGGATGCTCAAAAATAGGCAAAATAGTGAATGTTACACGGTGTGTAAAGTGACCACTTAAACCAGCCAATGACAAGTCATAAGCTCTGTAAATCCCTAGACTTCCATATTCCCTTATTTAAGGTATTCTCCATCCCTGTTGTAATTTGTTAAGACTATTTTTTTGTTTTTTTTTTGTGTCTTGTTCTCTTCATTTGGAAGAAAAGGGACACAATTTATGTACCCAGTACATTGGTACTTTTTTTTCATGCATGATCGAGATGTACATTTTAAAGCTATTCGTACGTACGCTGCTCTGTGTAGGCAGGTTTTCTAAGCATCGAAATTAAAATGAATTAGTTTACGAAAATAATAAATAATAAACAAAGATGTTCTTTCACTCGGATTCTGATATTGAAAGTTTCAGTAAATTAATTGTTCTGTTAGGATTTGTAGGCCAAGTATCGAATTATATTTTTGAAGGACAACAAGAATCGAACTACGAGTTATTTATAATCTGAAAGATCAGATAATATATAAATGTCTTGGGGAAATTATTGACCTAGAGATTTGAATTATCAATTTCATTTCGTACACCATTAACCAAATTGAATTATACTTATAGAATTAATAAATTTTAAAAAAGAATGGCAAGTTTGTACATATCTATATAAATATAAAAGGCAATGTTTGTATGTGTGTCCTCGATAGACTAAATAACTATTGGACCGATTTACGTGCAGTTTTTTGTGAAATGACGAGCTTTGTCCTGGGTTTAATTTAAATTCAATTAAAATCGCAGTTTATGAAATCGTCGTTTTAAAAACCAACTCGTTTTATAACGAAAAAAAATATTTTTATAATGAGCGAAACCAATAAGAAGACCCTCGGTCATTAAAACGATTTTCAGGTTTGTGGATGGAGTACTTTTGATGCAATATTTATCTGTCCTTAAACTGGCACTTGGACCGTAAGACTGATTATCTTATATTCAAAGTATTTTACATGTATAATACATATGGATTACATTCTTAGGAGTTACATCAACTCAATACGGGACTTAAATAATATTAACATAAAATAAACACATATCAAGAACAACAAAGAAACAAAGCAAGTTTGGCACCTTTATAACTAAAGATAACATAAAAATACATGAGTCAAAAATCTTTTCTTTCACAAGTAGAATAAATATATGAAAACGCTTTCAAGAATGAAAAAGTGATAAATCGGTAGCTAAGGGAGATAAGGTCGTTAACATCACATGCAACGCAGACGGTGCATTTAGTGGCAGTGATGATTAGAACATATTCATCTCAGTTAGTAAAACATCTGGGCCGCGATTATGAACGGCTATCTTTATCGGTATATACTGAGAGACGGTGTAAACTTATATCGATATTCATGTACGAAAGTGTTTATATTTGTATGAAAATTCAAAATATCTTCGTCGGTAACCGGTAATTAAACATGTTTAGTTCACGTTAAAAATAGTATGTTGGACTAAAACGAACTAAAGCTAGTTTTTGAAAACTTCAATGTGAATTAAAATTTGCATTATTGCACAAATGATACTTTCATTTTATTTTTATGAATGTCATCCATATAATTATTCTTCATAATCAGAGGCCCATCTGGTGTTGTCGCTTTACACAAATAATGTAAGGTTCGTTCTTTCTATGATGTCTTCCATCATCTCCCAGAATAGCTTTCACCTGCTTATTCGCGGCGTATTACTATCTTCATAATTAATTAAACACCGTTAAGCCAAGACAGATGATGGTAAATCAACACAAAGAGTTGAAAAAGTTATGTAATTAATATTTTCTCGCGACATGTGTTGACCCTTTTAACAGATAAGTATTTTTACTATTTTTTTGTGGATACCTCTATTTAAGGGGACATTGCCCAGGCGTGGGAGAATAAATTTCGTCAAAATGGTCCCAGACAATGACAGTTTTTGAGCACATACTGTTTCACGTTGCGCCGAGGGTCGCATAGTTATTTACCTGGCAAATGAATCATTTCTAACTCAGAATGAAATTGAATTACCCTCATTATTTAACTACTTATACTTTCGAAATTTAAATTTTACGCTCGTTCTTTATCGAGTTTTCACATTTTTTTTTTTTTAAATGTGTGTATTTTTCAAAATAAAATCATACACGCAGCGTGCGATACCACAACGTTCAATGCTTATTTTTAGAATAATAATACATTACTCGCGAATTTTGGAGACATGTGATTTTTTAGCATGTAAGCATGTTGCTTGTTAGTTATTTTAATTTTCGAATCAACAAACGTCGCTTTCCACCCAGATAAATAATAAAAAACAATTAAATTTAATGTTGATCGTTATTTATGAAATTCTAAGCAGGACATGTTTTCGTCATTCTCGTGTCAAGAATTTACTGCCCTATTATGCGAAAGAAAGCGTGGAGTCGATAAACATACTTGTTCAACCGCCATCGCTGTTTATGTCACTTTCGTTTTATGGGTGTGGGTCAAATTCGGTCGCTGATGGCATTGCGCATTCGGCGTGGTCGAAAACAAGGCGTTAGTGACCAACCAAAACGAGATTTTCAGCCGAAACGGAAACTGAATTTCGGGTTCTGTTCGAAACTCATTTAAATAAGTTTAAAGTCACTTTAAAACGTCCAAAATAGGCGTTTTCATTGTTAAAACTTACGAGTTTATTAAAATTTGTGTTTAATCAAGTACACAATGAAATAAAATGTATAAATTTAATAGCTTGTTGTTATGTTATACCTATAACTTGTATGTAACAGTTCTTCAGTGTACGCTATGGGAACTTTAACTTATTTATTTTACACTTTATGTACATAAATAAGTTAAAGTTATCAATCTACCCACATACTGTCAAGTAACATAATGTGAAAGAAATCTTATCCAGTATATTTTAGTAAACAGGTGGTTAAAGGTGCATAAAACAAACAAATAAATAAAGAAGTGATAAACAAACAATCTGTATTTTTTGTGTTAATGTTATTTCGGTGAAAAGTGGTAAATAATATTGTTAATTTGTGAAATGTCTTTTTGACAGATAATTTTTTCAAGTTTCAAGTTTATGAATGTGTAAAACATAAAAAATACTCATCAAATAATACAAAAATTAACTAATATTAAATTTATATATTTAAATTATAATAATAATATATTTTAAGTGCTATCCTTGCATAAATTATTGAAACTTTTAAACCGGTACTTTTGTTTTTATTCATTGTGTATTTATTCATTTATGATTAAAACTAATACTGCGTTTGCAATGGCACCTAAGAGGGATCTTAAACAGAAAATCGCCTCACCTAACCTAGAATGCCTGATGTCTCCACAACCGGCTTCTATTAATTTGGACATTACCAACGCATTATCTGCATTACAAACAGATATAAGAAATATGAGTGATAATTATACAGAGCTTAAAAGTATACTACATAAAGACAGAGAGAGATGGAGTGAAGTCAGCCAGTATCTCCGCTCTGTTGACGACCTAAAATCCCTAATCACTGGAAAATTATCTGAAATTGAAAAAAGGCTATTGCTGGTTGAAAAAAATAATTCAGTTATTTTGGAGCATAAATTTCTAGCAAAATTATCTGATGAGTTAGAAGACCGATGCAGACGAAGAAACAACATCATAATATACAATATTCCAGAGTGTTCAGCCTCAACATCTATACTACGTCAAACTGCGGATACAGATCTCACCTTAAAAACATTGAATACTATTAAGAAAATTGAAAAAGATGACGTTATCAAGATCTACCGACTTGGCCCGCTTCGTCCTGATACCACAAATGTTCGCCCAATCAAAGTTGTATTATCGAACCCGACATTGGCTACTGAAATATTTAAAAATAGGAATAAATTAAATTCCTTCAAAATAAATTTCGACCAAACACCTGTACAGCGTAAGGAATTGTTGGACCTTAGGAATGAATTAGAAACTAGAAAAGCCAATGGCGATCAAAACCTTACCATAAAGTATATTAACTCTTCCCCAAAGATTGTCAATACTCTTCCAAAAAACTATACAAAAAAACTACAATAAATCTATATTATCAAAATATTAGAGGCATAAAAACTAAATTGGATTTGCTAGCGACCACGATTCCTACATTAAATTATGATATAGTAATTCTTACAGAAACATGGCTTGATAAAAACATAAAGTCATCAGAACTTAGTTTCCATAATTATAATATTTATCGCCTTGATCGTAATATTAACACAAGTAAGAAGTCTAGAGGAGGAGGTTTATTAATTTGTGTAAATAAAAATATGAAATCCTCTATTATTCCCTGTAAAAATGTAAGTGTTGAACAATTATTTGTTAAAGTTGAAATTCAGGGTGTCAAGTTGATTATTGGAAGTGTATATATCCCCCCTAATTCTGATTCTTGTCATTATAATGACCATTGTGAAGATGTTGAAAGCATTTTTAGAAGGTTTCCTAAGTACCAAATGTTATTAGTGGGTGACTATAATCTTCCGAGTTTTAACTGGCTAAACTTAGTGGATACAAATGTTACTGGTGTGTTGACTATGAACTCGAGTATAGTTAGAGACATGGCCGTTTTCCTGGGTCTATCACAGTGTAACTATGTATCCAACTCAAATAATCGTTTTCTGGATTTGATTTTTTCTAACATACCCTCAATTATAGTTGACCAAAGTGTAGATGCTCTTTTACCTATTGATGCCCATCATCCACCATTAGATATTACGATTTCCAATTTATTAATTTCTAAACTAAAACAAGTGACTACGTACAGAAATTTTTCAAGAGTCGACTTTTCACTAATTTGTAATTATTTGGAATTAGCTGATTGGAGTTTTCTTCAAGACTATGATCTAAATGACAATCTCTTAGCTTTTTATAATATTTTAAACTCTTCTATAGAGCAATTTGTACCAATTTCAGTTCAAAGGGAAAACAAATATCCAAGTTGGTTTTCTAAGGATTCGATTGATTTAATAATCTCCAAAAAAATTATGCATAAGCAATATAAAAAAACCAGATCAATAACTGATTATATTGAATTCAATAAGATTAGGAAGTATTGTAAAAAAACATCATTAATATGTCACAATGCATATATAAAAAAGATCGAAGATAATATTCTGACTGATCCTAAGTATTTCTGGAGATATGCTAAAATCCTAGACAATAGCGATACTGGTATTCCTAAATCTATGAGATATGGAAATAATAGGTCTAGTAATATGCAAGATACCGTTAATATGTTCGCTGACTTTTTCTCCAATGTTTATGATGATGCCGTAACTTTAAATAACACAATGGAAAATAAATTAACTGAGCTTATTGACCTGCCTAACTTTACTATTTCTGATAAAAAAATTATCAAGTTTGTAAAATCGTTGGATAAACGTAAGTCTGCTGGCCCTGATGGTATTCCTCCAGTCTACATTATAAATTGTATTCATATATTAGCACATCCTATTAAAATTTTATTCAATAAGTCTTTAACTACTGGCGTATTTCCTGATATATGGAAATATAGCCACATTACACCCATATTTAAAAAGGGTAGCAAAGATGAAATATCCAACTACAGACCTATTTGTATTCAGTCTACCCTCCCTAAGTTGTTTGAAAAACTTGTACTTGATAACTTAATTATACCTTTAAAACAAATAATTGCTCCTGAGCAACATGGGTTTATTACTGGTCGTTCAACAGTCACCAATCTCATTTTGTACGAGAATTTTATTGCTAGTGCACTTCATAAGAAGCACCAGGTCGACGCTATATACACCGACTTCAGTAAAGCCTTTGACAAAGTTTGCCACTCTAACTTGTTGCAGAAACTTGGTCGACTGGGAATACGTGATGAACTCTTAAAATGGTTCATTAGTTACTTATATAATAGAAAAATAGCAGTTAAAATAAATTCTCATATCTCCTATAGTTTTTTAGCAACAAGCGGCGTACCCCAAGGATCACACTTGGGACCTATTTTATTTTTAATTTATATAAATGATATTGTTGAAATTTTTAGCGATGTAAAATATTTGCTTTTTGCTGACGACCTTAAACTTTATAGAATTGTAAATAATACTGATGATTGCAATACCCTGCAGATGAATCTCAACAGAATTCACGAGTGGTGCAATAAAAATAATCTTTTTCTCAATATAGATAAATGCCAGGTTATTTCCTTTTCAAAAAGTAAGAAACCTTTAATTTTTAACTATTTGTTGAACCACGCAACAATTGAAAGAGTTAATTTCATTAGGGATCTTGGCGTAATTTTTGATGATAAACTTACATTTATCAAACATATTGACAAGATTTCAAACGAGGCGCTAAGTATGTTGGGATTTATTTGTAGGGTTACTAATAAATTTGAAAGTATCGCACCAATCAAGTCACTTTATTGCTCCCTGGTTAGAAGTCGTTTAGAATATATTTCTCCAGTCTGGTCGCCCCATTATCGTGTACATTCTGATTCACTCGAGCGCGTCCAGAAGAAATTTCTAAAATATATTAATTTTAAACTTCATATTCCTGCTGCTTTATTTAATTATAATCAATTGTTGTCTTCAGCAAATCTTTTAAGACTTTCTGATAGAAGAATCCTAACTGACCTAATATTACTTTTTAAGGTGATCAATTCATTAATTGACTGTCCAGATTTGCTGGAGTTGGTGTGTTTCCGTGTACCTGGTCGACATACCCGCCACAGATCTCCTTTTTGTTCTACAAGTTCTAGAACCAACTATCACATGCACTCGCCTATCCCTAGGCTCCATAGATATGGCAATCAGTATGAGGACAAGGCTGATATATTCGGTTCTGGACTTGATAGTTATAAAACGAGTCTGATTTCTTTTTTTCTCTCGCAATATTATTCTTAAACTTTTCTTTTTATTTAAAAATGTTTTTTCCTTTTTTGTTTTTTCATATTTATGTATTTATTTCGTTATTATTTTTGGTTGCTTTTATGTATTTACCTGCTTGTTACTATTGTTATAGTTATGCAATTTTTATAATTTTTTGTTATGTTTCTATATATGTATTTTTTAATTTTTTTTTCATATTTATGTTCAATATATGTTAAAGGCAATTTCTGCCGTTTATGTAAAATAAATAAATAAATAAATACACAATTTATATACATACAAGGACGGGCATATTGTCTTAAGGCAATTTCTTTCTACCTACCCAAACCGTTCATTTTGAGAAAATTACAAGTACATGGACATATTTTAACAGAATTATTTTAATTTATTGCATGTCTCTGTGCGAGCCTTGTTTTACAATGTGGTGTTTCCAACACACGGTTCTTTCTTTGACTTGATCTATTTGAATTACTTGTGAATAAATTTTGGTCCTTAAATATATATTTTAAACATTGAAAACAATATATTTGTCTTAGATCTAAAAGTTTAGCTTCTTGAAACAATTGGAAAGAGGGAAAAGTGCGATTTTTGTGAAGCATTATTTTTAATATAAATATTTGAACAGTTTCTAATGGTTTAATATGATTGTTGTAAGTTCCCCCCTATCCAATTATTCCATAGGAAAGCGATGACTGTACAAGTGCATAATATACCATTTTAATCGTATTTAGCTGGGCGTAAATACTTAGTCTTTTGAACACATAGGTTAAATATCTTAGTTTATTAACAATTACTTCAAGATGATTAGTCCATTTAAGTTGACAGTCAGTGATTACTCCCAGGTATTTTATGCACCTTTCAGACTTCATGTTTTCGCAGTTATTACATTTGTCAAGATTACAATATTTATTATGAAACATTACATTAAGAGAAGAAGAAGAAGGGGAAGATGATTTTGAGTTGTAAAATGGAATAAACAGTGTTTTATTACAATTTAGCGAGAGAAGATTTCGATCTTACCACTCCTTGATAATAGTTATACATATATTGGCTTTTTTGAAAGTATTATCCCAGGTATCACTTTGTACAATTATTTCATTGCATTGAAGACAACGTTTGACCTCAAAGTTAATGCTGTGACATGGCGTTCTTTCCTCGTTGCCTACCCCTACAGAAAAACAGCGCGATTGTTTGTTTTATGTTATTTAATTATTTTTACTTACATAAATGAAACATATAGGGCCTCACTTATAAACCTGTAGATCAATCACAAATAAATTTCGACGTGCTAATAAGCGACCAGATAACAATTTCTCACCATGGTCGTTTATCGTATTCGCGATCACAATGCAAAATCCGCGAACGCCTAAAATTAAATGTCAAAATATTTACGTTTCGCGACGTATAATCCTGCTGCGCAATCACATATTTAAATTTCACCCGTGTAAATATGGAAAATATTCCAAAACTGCTATTTTTATTTATTTGTCAATTATTTATCACACTATTCATTGCATTTAGCCGGCAATTGGAAAGACAAATGTTAAGAAAAGCAGTCGCTATAGTAATTGTAATTTAATTTTCACTTTTTTGTATTAGATACTCTTTACTATTTTGCAAATTATTTTTCGCCAATGAACTATATTTTTTAACGAGGAAAACAAAAAACAATCTGACACGAGCGTTGACTTATATATTACACACGCGTTCACTGACGACTATGACAACTTAAGCATGTTCATTATTGTTCATTGAGATCGCTCAAATGCTTAGCATGTTTTTAAGCACGTCCATAGTTATTTGTGATTGAGCTACTGGGAGCCTTGTTTAAAGAAATATTACCATACTATTTATAATCACAGTGATAAAAACTCAGAGTAATAATTCACTAGAGAAGCCCTTTAGCCCTATTGCAGAGAACAAAAGCGTTCGAAAATTTTTGGTTCGGTGTTTAAGCACGTCGGTAGTTATGTGTGATTGAGCTACAGCGGTAAGTACGATTGGTGCAATACAATTTAGTAACCAAAATAAATAATAGGTATAGTTCATTCGCGTCAAATTTATGTTTAAGAATAAATTATCTTCATCTTTTCTTATGTAGGTATATTTATTTTTCGTTTTAGCTTATTTACGTAGGATTATAATGTATAGATGCTTTTGAATATCTAGTTAATCTAAACAGATTTAATAATTCCTTCTAAATCTTGGCTTCCTTAAAATGGCCCTAAAAATTAAATATTTGGGTAAATCACAAAAACACAAATATCTCTTTAAAAAAAAAAACAAACATATATATCGTAACACTGTGTATATCATTAAAATCATTACCAAATTTCATACTAAACAATTCCAGCAAAATTAAGTTTATTTAGTCTTAAAAACATAATAGCCTCCCTAAAGAAAATTTGAAAACAAAATTAATCAATTGATTGAAAATTAAATTAATGGAACGCCTCGCAAAAAAACAACTTCATGATTTATAAGGACTAATGAAAAATGTCCTTGTATTTTATTTTTTTATATAAAATACTTATAATACTATAAGTCCCCCATTAATCACAAGAGCATGTCTATTTTTTGGAGAGGAACAACATGAAAATAACAAAATACTCACCTACTGTAACAAATGTAACTGGTTTCGCGGTTTAGTGGGTTTCATTATTTTTCCTTTTATATTTTATGTTCATGTTTACACTCTAAAATAAAAATAATAATAAAAAAAATACTTAATTGTATGTTGAAGTAACTTTCTGGGTTTAAATGAATTTATTTCATTGATTTCTCCCCCTCCCACTCCCGACAGTTTTTTTTTGTTTTGAAAAATTATGTCCCGGTTTAGATTCATAATAGACTATGGTAAGCCTTGTGTTACACACAATGTTACATGAAAGGGGCAACTTATTTATTCTATATTTGTTTCTCACGTAATGTGGCGTGATTTGATGAAAACTTTTCAAATATCAGGCTATTTTTAAATTACCTAACTAGTGATGGCAATCCGTACTGTTTTATTTCTTGTAAATTAGCCCGTTTATTAGTTTAGCATGTGAAATGCTTCTTTTTATGTAATAAGATACTTTTTATTTTGTGACATTCTTTTAAAATATTCATCCGGAATTTAAAAAAAATTCAGTGTCCTTTTTTTTCAGAGCGGATTTTCGAATCCCTAAATCTTTTTCACCTGAATTTCAAGAGCTTTTTTAGTGACATTATTTAAAATTTCGTTTGGTTTTTTAAAAATCTTTAATCAGAGTCTAGGTTTTTAGAAAATCGCCTTTGTATTGTTTTTTAATACCTAATCTTTTTTTGGTATTTTATTTTTTTTCTCCTTTTCAAAATATTTTTGGGATCTTAAATTACCGAATATTCTAAAAGTTTTATAATGAAAATTCTTGGTGGAAGTTTTTTGAAAGATAATTTTTTTTTGCACCACAGCAGGCCAGGAGGCCCCAACTACAGTGATGAGTTACAGTAGAGCTTTTGCCTCCAATTCGCCTGTCCTTGGCCGCCGTCTTCTAATTTACCATTTTGTAGAAGCTGTACTCATAGGCGTAGCTACGGTGGGGCAGAGCGGGGCGCTTTCTCCCCCGGCTCATTTAAATTAAATGATAAAATATCTATTTCAATATTCTAGCCGAATTACAGAACGGTGTATTTTACCTTTTGTGTAAAGTTGCCACTTAAACAAGCCAATGAGATGTCAAAAGCCCTATCTACTTCTTTATTTACATTTAAGTCAAGATTGAAATGTCACTATCTAAATATTTAAATTGTTCCTTTATCCTTCTTCTTTCCTTCCCATCCCCTCTCCTCTCTTCATAGTAAAGTGTTATTTTTTTTATACATATATTTATTTTTGTTAATCTTTGCTTTTAATTTTTGTATAAAATTGTAAGATTCAATATGTCCATGTATTTATAATTTTCTCAAACTGAACGGTTTGGGTAGGTAGGAAGAAATTGCCTTAAGGCAATATGCCCGCCCTTATATGTATATTTATTGTATATGTATATAAAGTGTCAAATAAATAAAATATCTACCTAGACTTTTTTTTTAGTAGAAAAGAAATATCGGCGTTCTTATAATTTACCCAAATATTTCAATTTTGCTGGCTATTTTTAACGATTTGTAAATAACATATTATTAGGAATCCGTGAGTCCGCAACACTAGTCACGGGACCACACGGGACTTTAAAAGACTTCTTTATTCTATTCTCATTTTTTTTCTCTCTGTTGCAATAAATTTCAAACTTAAGAACTCCTTAGGGACTGAAATCCAGCCCTTTTGGCCAACATTTGGACATTCTCAAAATATTTTTGCCACTTATTTCACTTGCACAGCCCTGCATAACGTGCACTATCAAAACATCTTTTAGCACCTTACCCAGGGTAAAAATTTGATCAGGTTCAACGATGACAAATAATTGGGGTTTTCAGGAAGAGAAATGGGAAATTTTGGCATGATTGAGCCAAAACTCTTGTAGGCTTGTGCCAAAACAAGATTTGGATAGTCTTGAATAGTATTGCAACTTGCAACAAATTACTTTGAGTGATTTCAAATGTTAAAATAATACCATGTTTTTCCAAAAAACGTAAGCACCCCTTGGAGTAAATCCTGGCTCCTCTTCTCCAGTTGTCCAGTCATAATTATCTTTTGTCACTAGCTATTCCAAATTTATGGATTTAAGTATCACACATGTTTTATTACTTTGGCGGCCTCCGTGGTGTAGTGGTCAAAACGCTTGACTCACACATGAAAGGTTCCGGGTTCGATTCCCGGTGAGAACACAAAAAAATAAAAAATGTGATTTTTCTCAAGCCTGGGTGTTCTGTGATGTAATTCACCACTGTAATTGGGCCTCCGGGCCTGTTGTGAGGAAGAAAGGAGCTCTGCGTTGGTTTGGACGTGTAGAGCGAATGGACAGCAAAAGAACGGTTGAAAATATGGACAATGCGAATGTTGATGGATGCAAAAATAGAGAAAGACCTAGAAAGACATGGCATGACCAAATCAAACAAATACTTGATGATGGACATGTAAAAGGTCGGAATAATCGATACGCGTGCATGAGAAGATGTATGAATGTAAAGGAAGCGAGATCTGTATGTACATATAGAGTGATGTGGCGTTCTATCCTCTCTGCCTACCCTTATGGGGAAACGGCATGATGGTTTGTTGTTGTTGAATTTAATGTTTTTTCGTTTGTACATGTATATTTACTGTATTACGGTTGATATCCCAAATAAATAAAATATAATAAAATTAGTGCCCCAAAAGTTAGAAAAATTACACATGACTCAACATCATAATATGTTTTGCCTTATCGTTAGGAGTTTGGCTTCTTTAATCAGTGAATTCGATTGATAGGTAAAAGGATATGTACATATTATATTGAAAATGGAATTTGTTGAATTTTATTGAAGATGCAGAAATAGAGGAAGACCGAGAAAGACATACAAATACTTGGAGATGGACATGTTAAAAGTCAGAATAATCGGCGCGCGTGCATGAGAAGATGTATGAATGTAGAGGAAGCGAGATATGTATGTATGTAAAGATAGAGTGATGTGGCGTTCTATCCTCTCTGCCTACTCTTACGGGGAAACGGCGTGATGTTTTGTTGTTGTAAACCAGCAATATTTTTTTGCCGTTGTTAATGCTATTCAATCAGAACTTGTAATGCTAATGCTAAAAATGCCATCACTTTACCGACTGACCTCGATGTAGAGCGTTTTTTTTTAGTAATGGGATACTGGGTCTAATTTCTAGATCTGTTTACGTCCAGTACCTTCATAATATGTAACTCGTGAGTAGTGAGTAGGCCTCTAATGTTCCTAAACTATAGCTCATGGTCTGTGTAACATTGACCGAGAAATGATACTTTGATGGTGAACCACATGTTATTCATTAGCAGTACCAAGTTCAGCCGCCAAAATTGAAAATAAGTGAAATGAAATGCCTCCATTTTAGAATTAGTTTCAATTTTGAATTATGTGCTTTACCACTAAGTTATTTATTAAATTTATCTATCCTTATTAAAATTATTATTTTACTTTTTGTACATAATGTTAATTGTACATTGACGGGCCTATTGTCAAATGGCAATTTCTTCCAACCAACCAATAAAATAAAAGTTTTATTTTTATAATTCAAGTATATTCAATAGAAAATATAGATAAAAAAAGCTAATTATATTTAAAAATAGAAATAAATGTATTTGTCTATAAATTACCTTAAAACAATACCATTACTCAATGGGAAAAGGGGAAAAAGAGGATAGAGGAAAGGAAGAGAGATTAAGGAAGCGAAAGGAGATGTTTCTTCAGACGTGATTTAAACAGAGATACTGTAGTAACATATTTGATGGTGGATGGAAGATGATTCCCCAGTCGAGCTGCATGGACACTATATGAGTTAGAGAAGAAAGAGGAATTGTAGATGGGTATTAAGTGAGTGCTTTGAGAATTAGAACGAATAGGTAAACCATGAACTGAATGGCGTTGAATTATTTCACGCAGGTATATAGGAGCGTCAGGACTACATTGAACTATAATCTATACCAGCTAGACCAGCTCAACTTTACGACATACATACATAATAATTTTCTGCTTGCCATCATCATCATCCCTTTTTCCGTAATTTGAGATGGATACACTCAAAACTAGTCATGAGTGGACTTAAGGAAATATTATTTATTTGGTTATTCATTATTTTTTTCTCATTATGAATCGCTTTTTTAATTTCTAAGATTTCTAAGTTGTCTAATTTTAACATTTTGTTTTCAACATGAAGAACTTTTAATCCGGAGTCTATTAAAATTATGATTATTTTCTATCAGATGGTTTGCGAATTCAGAAAAATTATTACTATATTATTATATAGGCACCTTAAGTGTTTTTTTACTCAATATATAAAAAAGTTGTCAAAAACAAGTTGTTTTATTTATTTTATTTTAATAAATAATTATGTTAGTGCTTCAAATATAAAATTTGGAAAAAAAAAGTACATTATGATATATTTTGAGTTTGTCCAAATTTTTGTAGACAAAGACTGGATTCAACTCCCTGGGGAGCTGTCAACATTTTCATATTACAACAGAGATGAAGAACATTCTAGAGAAGGTAATATAAAGGTTTCAGCTCTTTAACTTCACACACATCAACAGGTGAAAAAAATAAAGGAGTATAGATTTTCAAATATGGGCAGAATGGTGAATATTACACAGTGTGTTAAGAGTGGCCACTTAAACCAGCCAATGACAGGTCATAAGCTCTGTAGATGCCTAGACTTCTCTATTACCTTATCTTAAACGTTCGTTTCCCCCGTTGTAATAACCAAATATTTCATTTTGATGGCCAATTTCAACGAGTTGTAAATAACTCACTATTAGAAAATGGGAATCAAGTTGGGGTAGAGTGGGATTCAAACCGCGGACCTTTGAGCCGTGAGTCCGAGACACTAGCCACGGGACCACAACCCGATTAAAATATAAATTCTTAGTTCTTATTGTATTTATACAATATTGAATTTTAATATTTTTTTTGTTTTTGAATTTTTCAATATCCTATCTTTATATATTATATTCTTCTGTTCGCGTATTGTCACCAAACTCCTCCTAAACGGCTCAACCGATTTACGTGCGGTTTTCAGTGAAATATAGATCTTTGCGCTGTGCGTGTTCGTGGATATTAAAATCTTAAAGCCAATATGTAAAAAATAAGTAAAGAGCATAAATGTTTTATTCATCGATCTACCAGAGCTGCATTTGAGGAGAATGCATTTACAAAAAAATGGAAAGATGTTGTTTTTTTTGTTTATAAAAAAAGTTTGTTTTTGAATGTTTACAAACGGCATTTATTTTTTGTGGATCTCAATCAGATTCTTTCCTTAAATTCCTTATTATTTCTACCCATTTATTTCTTTTTATTGGATTTTTGTAATTCTTAAATAATATTAAATTCAATACATTTTTAAAAATCGTATTCTTACATAAGTACATCCCTCTGTTGGTGAGAAGATCGGAGTTTGACGTTTGCAAAAAGGATGCCATATTTGAAAAAATATGTATTTTATGTTTTGGAATTCAACCATTAACAAGTACCTAGGTTCCTACTTAAATTAAATATTTGAATATTAACAATTTTTAGTTTTGGAATATAACCACAAACAATTATCTAAGTACCTACTTATCAATGAAAAGTCTTTTTCCAGGCAAACCAACGTTCGGGCAGGACAACGTCTGTCGGGTCCGCTAGTATATAAATAAATTTACGCATTGTGTGCATTCAGCTTCTTAGGTAAAACTATGTTGAGCGGAAACGTATTGCAAAAACTCCAATATTTTTAGTCCTAAAAAGTCAGTGAAACCGATACCATGGTACGTATTCTGATGGGAAGTAAAAATTTATCTTCAATTTTATCTACAAAGTAAAATTGAGTTTTCTGTATAAAAAATACAATATGTTTAACCATTGTGATAGCGAAAAGGACTTTTGCTAATGGTACCTATACCCATTCAAAACTCCATCAGTTTCAAGGTGACATAATAATTATTGGTGTTGCAATAAGTTCACATGGGCCATGAAAAACTTGGTATCCATTGTGTGAAGCTGGTTCTGATTTCATCATCATTTCAACTCACCTCCAAAATAATAACGTACATTCGACACAGAAACAAGTTCAATTAATTAAGAGGAAAGGCGGTGGCTTATAAATTTGAGTTTTTCTGTCGCTCTCTCGCAAATGCCTCTCCGATACTGCGCAAAAAAGACAACAGAAAAACGGACTAATTTTGCATAACTAAAATCGACGTTTCGTTTTCCCGTTTTCCGCAACTCAAAACTTAACCGATTTTAAGTTTTGTATTTCTGAAATAACTCCGCGTGTGACGTCAGAGGCTTTCTTCCGCTTATTCTCGATCAGTTCTGTCCATTGGTCCATTCACGGCAAGCAAATCGGAAATCTTCAATATCTCTCTCATTATTAGTTGATTTATATGAACCAGTGACATTGTTCAATGTACTTAGTTCGTTTTTATCAAATTTTTTTCGTACATATTCAGGAAACTTTGCAGTACAATTTAATCGTCCAATTTTTACCGCGCGCAATAAAACATTTATTGTATCTAATTTCCCGTACTGAAGTTCCTCATTGGATCTACTTGGATCTTAGGACCCACCATTCGTTGAATTTAGTTCTAAATATATTCTGATCAATTTATTATGCATCTCTTTTTCGGTAAAATCCTCATAAAATAAAAGCATCCATGCGAAGTAGATACTTCATAAAACGGTGCTATGTATTGTAATTTGATCATCATTATGATTACAATTCTCATTCTTCCTTCACAATTTTTGCTAGCGTCGTAATCTTGATAGTCATTATAGGAAAATCAATTTAATTTGCGAGGACATACTGTAAATTTATTTAATGATGTGCTACTGACATTCGAGAAAGTTTGTACATTGACCTAAACTTGGATTATTCTAGCCATTAGATTTAACAATCTAATATTTTGATAGTTTTTTTTATACTCTTACTCATTTTTTAATTTGATTAATTGTAGATCATCTTCTAATGATCATAATTACAGTGATTCATAATGATTAGTTCTTGACTTTTTACTCTTATAGCATAAGCTGGTAAAATGATATGTTATTGAAGGCAACCTTCAAACTCAACAATTCTCAGGATCACACTAAATTGATATGCATCCATAAACACATTATCCTTCAAAACTCCAGCAGGCTCATTCTGTCACAATTTCGTTTCGTAAGTTCGTTTGTTCGTCATATTATATCCATCTCATTCTAACGCAATTAAAACCATATTTCGCTCTCGTTCCCTCTCGTACGATACTTATGAATTTACGAAACGAATTAGTTACAGCATAAGGCCAGAGCCCTCTGAGCCTTTGCGTACTTTACTGCTGTTCTTAGATATATTTTTATATAATGTTCCCTTCTATATTTTTATTATTCTTGCTCTTAAAATGTGTAACTGTACACCGTTCATTTTAATTCAACTCATTATGAATTGATTATTTACTTACTATTTCGCCTTTAGAAGTCAGGTTTAACAGACGATAATATTCTTCTTCGATGGCGCTTCAGCCTAAATGGAGCGTCGGCCTCCTTCAACCCTCGCCTCCAACTCCGCCTGTCCTCAGCCGCCTTATTCCAATTTGCAGCTTGTAGAAGCCGTGCTGCACCTTTCTTTACGTCGTCCTCCCACCTCAGCCTGGGTCTTCCAATCCTTCTTCTGCTCTCTGAATCTACTTTCATAGTTCGTTTTAGGTACCCGCGCATTTGGTCATGTCCAGCCCATCTCAACCTTTTGAAAAATAAACCTCGTATATTATTAGCAATATAGCAAACAAACATAATAAAGCAACTCCGATATAAAAAAAAGAAAAAGAAAAGCCCATCTCAACCTACGCAGTCTTATATGTGTTGAGACACTAGGGGGTTCATATCATCGGGTCATTGCCACAGTCGCGAATGTGCAAAATTATGATTTTGAGATTAGAAGTTTAGAACAGGTGTCATAAATCAATTTATATACTTACTAAACTTGCTTTTTATACTTAAATATCTAAGAAACCCATTGATTTTTTTAATTATTTAACATTTTACTTTATTTTTACTATCAGATTGTGGCAATGCAAGATTAAGAATTATTTTTATTTTTTGTACGGTTTTCGTATGGGGTTTGAAACGTTTTTTTTACTAACATTAAAATTATTTAATAAGTATCAACCATATATATATATATTTTTAAAATAATTTTAGTTTAGTTTTTTTTTTATTAAAAAAGGAAAGGACCAAGTGTTTTTTTTTTATAACGTGCTATAGATAATATTCAGTCAGAGGCACTGGAATCGCAAATTCACCACATTCCCCCTTTTTAGCGTAGTAAATTTGGCAAAACATAAAGATGTATACAATGCCTAAGTCTCAAAAGAAACATTCGTGAATTTGGCATTGCGTAGGTGGGTATTTAGTCAGATTTGTGAAATGGTAGGTGTTCAGATCTCGGTCTTTTATACAATTTCAAATTCCCTGTTTTGGTAGTGTGTGCTCTGTTTTAAATGAACCTTCGTGGCATATTAAACTCAATTGCAAAAATGCAGATTCGCTGACTTGACAATAGCCCGACGACGCTGTACAATCCACATTCGATAAAAATAATATGTTTTTAATTTTAATGTGTATATGTTTTCAATATTTTTTTTATAAATTTCATATTATTTATTAAAAATTAAAATATTTTAAATACAATATATATGTCCGCGTGCAGCGGCTTGCAACCCGCATGCCAATCATACAAATTTTATAGATTTATATTCTGCTATTAAAAAATGTATTCACTTGTATTAAGAACATAATTTATCAATCATTAAATTTGAATGAAAACTATTCTGTTTTGTAATCTGTTATTGTATTAATTTATTATTAACTGGATATAACCACAATAACCCACAATAAAAATTAATTATATTACAGAATCATAATTTATTAAATACCTATTTTGCTCAATTACTATTATTACTGTACTGATTTCCGATAAGAGTATAAAATAATAAACATGTATGTTCACGCCTACTTTAAATAATGGTTAGCGCATGCATTCGCATAATTTTTATAATACAAATATACAGTAATAGAGTATTTTACAAAGATGCATAATAATCTCCCATCAAGCTTTCTATATTCTGTCAGCATTTTTTTTTCTATCAGTATTATATGTCAGTATTTTATTTCTATTAGGTAACTTAGGACGAGTATTATTAAGAAATAATATATTTAGTTCAGTTTACTGGCAATGAGAAAGTTCAGTGATTTTTTAATTTTTTTATTTGTCAATAGACTATTCAACTAAGCCAATTTTTATATATCATATTATCAGCGGTACGATTTTTTTTAGTTTTGTGTTTCTGAAATAACTTCGCGTGTGACGTCAGATTCTCTTCCGCGTATTTTAGATCAGTTTTGCCTAATGGGTCCATTGACGCCGAGCAAACCGAAAATCTTCCATAATTCTCTTATCATTGGTTGATTTATATGAACCATTAACGTCGTTTAAACTAATATTTGCAGTACCATTTAATGCTCCAATGTTTACTGCGCGTAAGAAAACATTTGTTGTATCCAATTTCCCATAGGACTGCAGTTCCTCATTACCTTTTTCTTTATTTTTTGTTCAGTTTGTATCGATCTAAAATATTTTGTCACCAATTTGGTTTGTAGCAATGTTCCCATTTGGGGATTTCCAATTTCCCATTCCCACATCACCACGTATCGAGTCAAAATCAAAATCACGCATATGTCTCCAACAGTTGTCATTTGACACATTTGTCATTTGTCCAAAGTGGATTAGTTGCATTTTTCTCGGATCGATAAATTTGTGATTGTATAATTAAAACCGCGAGTGATTACTATTTTCCTATAAAATTACACGATAACATGCCACTTTGATTAAACTACAATCATAAATGTGAAAAATAAGCACACTTTAATTAAAATAACGGTTTTTCCCTTTTGCTCTTAACATAACATTGGTACAATGACGAAAATAAAAGTTGTGTTTAGAAAAGCTGTTAACATCACGTATTTTTAGGTTAGAAACGTTATTGTGAGGGCGTTTTCTCTTGTGAAATGAAAAGAAAAATCGGATCTAAAGGCCCATTTCACATGTATAGATGAATGGCCTCCATGGTGTTGTGGTTAAGACGTTTGACTCATACACGGAAGGTTCCGGGTTCGATTCCCGGTAAGAACACAAAAATTACATATGATTAACTCAAGCCTGAGTATTCTGTGATGTAATTCACCTGTTGTGGTGCAAATTAATAAATAAATAAACATCGTCTCAATCATCCCGGCCCGGTAAAATTAGAGTAGGTGAATACTTATTTTTTTAAAATTTTTATTTAAATCTTAAAGTAGGGCACACATATCATACATATTGTTATGTGTGTTCTAATAATAACATTGCAAATATATTTAATTTATAAATTGTTTATCACATATGTCTTGACCATTATTTTAAATTTTGATATGTTTTTTTCTTCATTAATATTTTTTCCATTTCGTAATACTTTTTAATTGCTTTAAATAAAATCGAATTTTGTGACTTTGCCTTTTTCCTAAATGGAAGTCTAATTTTGTTCTTTTCTCTAGTATTGTGATCGTGTTCATGCTGGTTCCGATCAATTTTTTTCCAAAATTCTGTTTTTTTATTAAAGTTTATAATTTTATGAACAAATATCATTGTATTGTAAAATATTCTTTGTTTATATGTTAATAATTTCATTTCATTTACCATCGACTTTACTTTACTGTGATTTTTCTTGATAAATATTAAGTATGTTACTTTTTTTCGTTTAATTTATTTAGCTTCAACTCGCAGGTAAAAACGTGCAAAAAAATCGACTAAATATTAGTCGTCCTCGTGGTGTTCGGCTTAGTGCATTTTCTTGCCATGAAATATATAAAATATTTTGAAAAATTAATCAATGCGATAAACATCAATCCACGTTATTTTATTTTATCGGGCTGGTCGGATTTTTACTGGGGCGTGAAAACGGTCAAAGGGTTACCGACAGTTTCATCTTTTTACAATCATTAACAATAACTAAATATATTTCTGCGGTTAAAAATAAACAACTATTAATTTAATAATTACATCAATAAACAAAAATGCATATACCATAAAGTATAATACATCAATGTGTTCATTGTATATCTATTTCGTTTGTCGACTTGCAAAAGCATTTCGTTAAGAAAATGCCCTAGTCGTAAGACAATTTTTGTTATGGCCGCATTCAATTTCTCTCTAAAACAGTGGTAAAATATGAATTCTTAATATTTGTTAGTATTTTTTTTACTGAAAAGTTTTCATAAATTGATAAATTGAGTTTCTATTGACAAACAAAACACATTTTTCTCCGAAAATTCAATTTACTTAAAAATTTTTACGAAATTTGGTCCACATTTTGCCTCTATTATCGCCTGTGCTCTTTTCGACATGCTTCCAATACAATTTCTGCCTTTTCTTTGAGTCTACTGTTATGATGCCATCTTCATATACAATAATTAATCACTTCAAAGTTAGAAAAAAAGGATTATATGTGAATATTTTCAATTTCATAACGTGGCCATAAAAAAATGTCATACGACTCTAAGTCAATACAGTTAAACAGTTGCACTGAAAAAGTATTTAAAAATTTATCTTATGTAAAATACAAAATAAATGTAAACGAACCCCTCTCTTAACCTAAACACGAGTTTTTACTCTATTAGCCAAATAGAAACGTTATTTTTTATTATGTATGTGCAAACCATTAGAAATTTTATACTTATTTGGTCAATTAAAAAAAAAAAAAATATGAAAAATAAAATTATAAACATCAGGAATTATTTGCATGTTAAATAGTATACATAAGCCTACATATAAAACGAGTTAGTTAGTAAATCAATGAAATCAAGCTACAATTAAAATATATATCAGCATATAAAATATTTGCCAAAATATATTAAGTTTCTAATGTAAGCAGCATTGTAACCCGTCAGATTCAAATAGACTTTTCAAACAATGCTTTCAAAACTAGCACCTGCCAGTTTCAAATAAGATACCCATGTTAATTCATTAGTAATAGAAAGTACTTTATGGTTAAAAAAAACATTGAAAACGAGAAATTTAGTTATCGTCACCCTAAATTGTAAAGCTTGTAAGTCCACAAATAGTCAAAAGTGATGTTTTGGGGTTATCTGTTAGGACTTTAAATAATCTTCCCTACAATTCGCTACTGAAGTGAAAATTGTTTTTACTCTCGCTCGAAAAAGCAGGCTTATTCCATAACAATTTCGTTTTGAAAGTTCTTTCGTTTGTTGTATACCCATCTCACTCTGACGCGATCAAAATCGTATTTCGCTCTTGTTCCCTATCTTACGAAACGAATGAATTAACGAAACGAATTATGTAGTTACAGAATAAGGCCAAGGGTGAGTTTGGGATTTACGAATTTTACAAGTTAGGCCGACGTTATGTTAAGATAAGGTTAAATTTAAATAATTGCTTCTTTTCCGTCACAATTGATCAAACGGGTTGCATGAAAAAAGGAGATAAACAAACAAATTATGACGAAACTACAATTTATTTAACTTTTTAAAAATCATCCATTTTTTTCTGTGCAACTGGCCCTAACTTAGCTACCCAATAGAAATAGCATTCACGTGCCGAGCGAATTAATTTTGCGTGCTAATGAAATGTAGTAAATTAGCATCGATAGAATAATGTAAAAGTTGAGCTGACTGCTGACTTTCCACCTTACCGCGCGCAGGAGACTTCCAATGAGCCTCATGATGCGCGCCATCTTCGCTGCGGGCGGCTTCATGCGCGTGCGCGTGCGCGGGACGGCGCTGGTCTCCAGTACCGAGGCCCCCATCATCTGCGTGGCTCCGCACTCCAGCTTCTTCGACGCCCTCATCCTCGGGTACTGCGGCTCGTCCAGCGTCGTGGCCAAGGCGGACACAGCTAACCTGCCGCTGTTCGGAAGTACGCATCAGACCCTTACTGGCTGGCTTTAGCTATCCCCCGCACACGTAATACTGGAAACTTAACTCTTAAAATGCTGTGCTAAAAAATCACTTTTAATGCGGTGGTGTAACATCGTGTTTTATTAAGCAAAAGTTGAAATATTTTAAAATACTTGTATTTTAATTAAAAATAATGACAAGTAAGTGTATACACTGGAACCTCGTTTTACACGTTTTTTAAATATCTCGGTCCAAAAATTTAATTAGTTTTTTTAAAACATTAATATAGGTATCAATGTGTAATATAATTTTAGGCTATTTGTTATTGAAAAGCCCTACATCGCTCTTTTACTTGGCGTATAATATATTATTATAGTTGGACAATTTTTATAGCGCCGTTTTTGTGAAAATCACCTCATGGGTGCTTTTTAATAAATAAATATCCCTGCACGTCTTGCATCTACAGAGCGCATGAACGGTAAGAAATCTAGCTCTCATTTAAATACATTGTTTTCATTTGAAGTTTAGTATTAGTGGATATTGAAATAAATAAAAAATACTTATTTTCATAAGTTCGGTTATAGCAAATCTTGCAGCTACTGAGCGCATTGACGGTTGAAATTCTAGACCTCATTTACAAAATGTAGGTATTTGATAGTTGATGACGTTTACATATTTAAGCTAGATTATCAATCGTCTTGCAGCTACAAAGCGGACGAGTGGAATTCCATCAACTTAAAATTATATCAATAAATTTTTAAAAATAAACATTTAGCAGGGTAGATAATTTGTCAAATGTTAATGTTAAAAGGTTACTTAACTTGATAGTGATAGTAAATATTATTTTTAGGTCCTGTTATATTTAAGAAAAAAAAAAGGTACAGTAAAATAAATAATATAACAGTAAATAATATTTTTTTACACGGTTTTGTGTGAAACCTTTCCTTAGTGTAAAAAGAAGTTCCAACATATACTATTTAATCATATATTTTACATAACATAGCACAAAAAATAATTATATAATTTAGGCCTGTTTTAGCAAAATATGACTTCATTACTTAAAAAAATAAAAGAGATATATCAAGTCTTGTATTCTTTATAAACTCATGTGACATCAAAGCCACAAATACCCTTTGTTTATTCTATACCCATGATTATACATCCTTTTTATGTGTCTTATCCACCCGATTTTCTTATTCAGGATTTTTACCTGAGAACAGCTATCAAGTCGAAAACACTCGTCCGGGGCTCTGGTTCTATTTTACACAGAACTGAATTCTTTTTCCACTTGCACACAGATACACTAATCTATAACGACCTACAAAATATTTATTTCTTTTGTAGATTGTTTGTAACATATAATTCGTTATTTTAATTACCCACCATCGAATATTCCTTGTTTTATAAAATAAAAAGGCCTTGATGTTGTTTATTTTTAAAATAATAAATCTTATTTAAAAACGGTTTGATACTTTAATCCATTTAGTTATTTTAATATACATGCGCAATAGCTTTTTCACTAGACTGGTTTTCTAGCTTTTACTAGCTTTTCAGTTTTACGCAAATGTAATTCGTAACCAGTATTAAATATTGTGATTATAACTATTTTTGTTAGCATTTCAAATAGTTTGAAAATATAAAGTGAAACTAATTAAGTTATTATTGATGGTTTTCCACCGCAGCAAATTTTTTTAATTTTTTTTAAAATTCGTATTATATAATATTTTTATAGATATGATTAGATTTATTTGCTACATAATTATCAAATCAATTATTTTGATTTATTTAAGTAGTAACTGTGCTACAACAACTGTTAATAGATAATTCATTAAGTTTCCAGTATTACGTCTCAAGTATTTAGTGTTTGTCTTGATTTTGTGTTCCCGTTTGTTTTTAAAAAGTTTTTTTGTATTTTAAAAATAATACATGTAATTGAAATATTTACAGTGTTTTTTTTTTTAAATAGTGGAACCCTTGCATGCTTATTTTGTAGCGTGGAAGCTTTCTTTCTACAGAATTTTATAAATGTGTTTCTACCTATTTGCATGTAAATAATCATGTATCATTTTATCATAATTTATGTATTTTTCAAGTATTATTTTTGCCGGCTTATGAAATTATGCTAATAGTTTACTGCAATGCACCCTCTGAACCTAACAATTTATAATTTACAAGTGTAATTTAGATTGCCTTTATCGATCATCTTTTTCACTTATTTTGTTTATATACAAGATCACCATTTTCCGTGAATAGTAAATATACAAAAATAAGGTAATTCAAAATGTGTATCTGAATAATAGGGAAATATCACATACTTCGAATACCGATAAAAATATATGAAATGGAATTAAGAAAAAATAATTGTATTTCTAAAATAAAGATTGGGGAGAAATGTTTTCATACATAAATTTAAAAAAGAAATTATAGAAATGACATGTTTGGCATTGATAATTGTGAAGTCCAGATTCGTGACGATGTTCTAAAATTTTTTAACGGTTTATAAAAAGTTAAAAATAAACAAAATCGTGACGTATTAGGGTCGTGGCCAATGCAATGACTGTCTTCGCGGGAATTCACAGCTATATTTTTTTTTTTTGCTACTTATAAGTGTAAAATTATTTTTTTTACTCTACAGTATTTCATGGACCCTTATTACTTTAAAATGGAAAAAAAAAATATTTCCCTATTGGGTTTGTTACGGCGGCCTCCGTGGTGTAGTGGTCAAGACGCTTGACTCACGCACGGAAGGTTCCGGGTTCGATTCCCGGTGAGAACACTAAAATTAAAAATGTGATTTTTCTCAAGCCTGGATGCTCTGTGATGTAATTCACCACTGTAATTAGGCCTCCTGGCCTGTTGTGGTGCAAAAAAATGTTTATGTTTAAATGTTTTCCCGTGGTATTGCAAACTCCGGATTAAAGGCCGCGCTTTTCTAAAATCTTTTCTTTGTACAATATTTATTCTGTTTTTTTTTTAATATAGCTTTGTTAAAATCGTTTATATTATTTACAATTTAATTAATTGCTTTGTTTATACCTTCTGGTGTTACTCTTGTAAATGCCCATAGAGCGTTTTATGAAATGAAATAAAAATATCTACAGTAATTTAAAGCTAGCTGAAAATGACCACAAAATTAAAATATTTGGCATTATTTCTGGGTTACTCGGTCGGGATAATCTAATCATTATCACTTTTAATTACTTTTACTTTTAATTACTTATATTATATATGTATAAGCTGCTTGTTGTATGCTGACGATGCAGTTCTGTTAGCAAGCAGCAAGGCTGATTTGCAGCAAATAGTCTCTAGAATGTATGATGTATGCCTGGAGAGCGAATTGGCGATGAACGAAAGTAAGTCAAAAGTGATGGTATTTGAAAGGGATAGTGAGGTTACTGACTGCATAATAAATGTAAACAACGAATGTCTCAAGCAAGTAGAAGAATTTGTGTACCTGGGAAGCATGTTTTCAAGAGATGGAAGAGTAGAAAAAGATGTTGAAAGAAGAGTGAATGCGGGCAACAAAATGAACGGAGCACTAAGCACAGTAATTTCTAATAAAAATATGTCAATCGAAGCTAAACTGGCAGTGCACAACGGAGTTTTAGTCCCAACACTTATGTATGGAAGTGAAACATGGAACTGGCAGAGGAAGGATGAAAGCCGAGTGAACGCGGTTGAAATGCGATCTCTTAGACGAATGTGTGGGAAATCAATGTATGACAGGGTTACGAATGATGAAATCAGGCGAGAGTGTAAATCTGAGACAAGTATAATTGATAAGATTAAGAAAGGGTCTCTGAGATGGTTTGGTCACGTTTAACGAATGGACGACGAGAGAATGGTAAAACAAGTATATATGGCAAAAATGAACGGCAACGTTAGACGAGGACGACCAAGGAAGACGTGGCATGATCAGATAAACCAAAATCTTAAGTCTGGTCATGTCAAAAGCAGACAGAACCGAAGGGCATGTATGACAAGATGTATGAATGTGGAAGAGGCTAGGAGTGTATGCCAGGATAGACGTGTGTGGCGGTCCATTCTCTCTGCCTACCCCTACGGGGAAATGGCGTGATGGTAGTAGTAGTAGTAGTAGTAATGTAAATAAAATCAATATATTGCTGCTCTTACTATAATGTGTCATTAATTTTGAAGATGTTTTTTAAATTGACTTAAATTTATTGTCTTATATTTCACTTAAAGATCCTTCTCGTCGTTTCTTTGAATCCCTTAAAATAAATATATGTATATTTATGTTTTTCCTTTTTTTTTAAAAAATGTTATTACTATTTTATTTTATTTTTACATCTGAGCATGTTTTTCATTCTTTATTTCAATTCTTAATTTTTAATTAATCTTACAAATTTTCTTCATTTTTAATATTATTTCCGTTTGCACTCAAACTACTACAAACTTTAAAATATATTTTTTTTCACTTTTCACCTTCAACCTTACATATAATTGCTTTATAATATGGAAACTTCACTGGTCCATTAGAATTAAGTCTGATTGTGTAAAATATTAAACTTTGTATCTGTATGTTTCCTAAATAAAAGAAAATAAAATAAAAAAATAAAAAAAATAAAATCTCTTTTGTTAAGTTTTTCTATATTATTTGATCGGGTTGTGGTTCCGTGGCTAGTGTTGCGGACTCACGGATCAGAGATCCGAGGTTCGAACCCCACTCTTCCTCAACTTGATTTCCATTTCCTATAGTGAGTTATTTACAACTCGTTAAAATTGGTCACCAAAATTGAAATATTTCGGTAAATTATAAGAACGCTAATATTGATGTTTTTGATAATATGTACCTATACCTAGGCGTTTTTATTGATATTTTTACTAAAATATTTTATTTATATAAAACGAATCTAATAAATGTCAATCCACTATGATTTTACCGTGCCGTTTAAATTAAGATTGGATATCACGCGCCTGGTTTGTTTATTTGGAAACTCTTGTAAAATTGAACAGACTTTAATCGTTTTTTTATTTTGTTGTGACCTCTTGTTCTCTTCGTTTGGGAAAAATTGGACACAACATGTCAACACCCAATAAATTTATAGCCATCGTTTCAAACCCGTTACCACAAAAGAAATGTTGCCATTAAAATTTTAAAAATTGAATCAATTTGTAACTGTCTGAAATTAAAATGAGAACATACTTTCTTTTCCATCCAACCTCCAAATGGTCGTTTTGTAACAGTCAAAAGATGACGAACGATGGTATTTTTGAATTTAATTCATTTCAGTATTCCTTTTTCGCGTGGTGCATAGGGCACTGCATTCGTACACCAACAGCTGCGTATCTCGATATTTTTGTTACATGAATGTGAGATAGTCAGTCTAGCGGTTCATCGAGTCCTGCATGGTAGTCAAACGCGCTGACTATTTGACCGCGAGGAGAGCAAATATAAATTCATCATCATTATTCCCTATCCGCACCTTGTGGTTCATAAGGCACTGCATAGGTACACCAATCGCAGCGAATCTTGATAAAACAAAATTCTTAGGTAAAGGTAAGATGATCAGTCTTACACTTCAAGTGTCAGTCCAGGGACTATGAAATGTTTTAGTGTAAAAACACAATTTTTAAATAAATGTTTCATGTTACAACAGGCCAGAAAGCCCAAGTACAGTGGTGAATTACATCGCAGAACACCCAGGCTTAAGAAAAATCACAATTATTTTTTTGTGTTCTCACCGGGAATCGAACCCGGAACCTTCCGTGTGTAAGTAAAGCGTCTTGACCACTACACCATGGAGGCCGCCATGTCGGGAATCGAACCTGATACCTCTTGCATGGTAAGCTAATGCGCTGACCACTACACCACAGGCCGACTGAATTAGCCAGAGTATAATATAATATGTATCTTAAAATGAATACTTTTTATAAAAAGAAATATTTGCGTTCTTATGATTGACCCAAATATTTAATTTTGCGACGAGTCGTTAATAACTTACTATTAGATAATGGGAATCAAGTTAGGGTAGAGTGGGATTCAAACCACAGACCTTTGAGCCGTGAGTCCGAGACACTAGCCACGGGTCTAAAATTATTATCTGTGTAAAAAGTAAATAAATCAAATTTTACCTAAATTGTAAAATTTATTCCTCGGCTCGGGTTTTCCCAGTGAGGAATACATTTTTAATTCAACCGTATAATTTATTTATTTAAAAGGACTTTGGCGGACTTATTGCTAAAATGAATATCTTCCAGCCAACCAAAAAACCAGCTGGTGAAAAAAAGAGTTGATCCAAAATTTGTGCGGAAAAACAAAATATGTATCAGAAGATACATACATAAAAAACCTAATTAATTGAAGAAGACCTTAAATAAATGTTCATATTATAATGTATTCTGGTGAAATATTAAATACGTAAATTAAATAATATATTTCAAAAGAGATGAACAACATTTTATAGAAGTCTATGCATTTACAGGCCTTATGATCTGTCATTGGCTGGTTTAAGTGGCCACTTTAATCACTGTAACAGTCACCATTCTGCTTATGTTTGAACATCTATATTCCTTCAATTCTTCCACCTGTTGATCTTTATGAAGTTAAAGAGCTGAAACGTTTATTAATGCGGGGGAATTCTGACTGAATTATTTCACCTACATACTAGGCAACGCCCGTCTAATAGGGAAATACTACTTTTTTTACAATTGTGAATTAACACGGGTCTATGAAATACTGTAGAGAATTTTTTTTTTTATATATATTAATGCTATTAAGCATAAAAAATATTTTGAAATTTATAATTTTGAATTCCCGCGAAAATGGTCCATTACAATGGCCACGCCCCTAATACGTCACGATTTGGTTAAATTTTGAACTTTGTGTCACGAATCTTGACGACGTCAAGGCCAAACATATCACGTTTTTTAGGGACATGTTTTTTTTTTTAAGTTAACCCATATTGATTTTGAAAATACAATTAATTTTTCTAAATCCTTTTCACATATTTTTATCAGTATTCGTAGCATGTGATATTTCCCTATTCTCACCAATCTATAAAAATTTGGACAAACTCAATACGTCTTTGATATAAATTATAGTTTGTTTTCTGATATTCCTATATCCAATAATTTTATTAGTTATTATAATATATATAAAATTACATATGACACTATTAATTATTATTTTCATGTCCCGACTTGCTAGATTGCATGTCAATGTCATTCATTATAATACGTTTTAAATTAGATTGTGATTGTTATAATATTTATGTTACACACTGCGTTCTGCAAATATATCCGTGACATTTCACATACATATTAAACATGCATATGTATATTTATTATTATTTTCTATTTGGTTTTTTTCTTTATAAATTATTACGGAGATTATCCTCATTTGTTGCTTTATTTTAATGATTAAAATTGAATTTGACACGCCATTTAATTGAAATAGATGGTTCCTTATTGTCAAATTAATGCTCGTTCGAAGAGCTTAAATGCAAAGGCATATCTGCGTATCTAACAAAAGTCTTGATTTTGCAAAACCGCTATTATTTCTATATTATTTACAAATGAAATATGGAAATAAAACTGGTTTTTTTACATTTTTAAATTAATAAAAGTCTATGAAATACTGCCCAATAAAAAAAAAATATTTTGCTAATTATTAGTAGCATAAAAATATTTTTAAATTTGTAATTTTAAATTCCCGCAAAAACGGTCATTCCATTGGCCACGCCCCTAAAACGTCACGATTCATGTTTATTTTTTCCTGGCCATTACAATTTGTTAAGAACATTATCACGAATTTCTACGTCAAGGCCAAAAACATCGCGTTTTTCTAGCAACGTATTTTTATTAAATTTATTTTTTATATTTATGTATGAAAATGTTTCTCCACAATATCCACATTGATTTCGAAAATACAATTAATTATTCTACATCCATTTCATATATTTCAATCGGTATTCGTAGTATGTGATATTTCCGTATTGCTGCGAGTGGCGGTAGCAAATTTTAGAGATTTAGATAAAAGTTATAAATAAGCTTTTTGCCACATTTTATTTTTATTCAATGAATTTTTTGTGAACTAATATTTTGTGTTTTCTTTCTTATTTAAAAATTTTCGAACGAGTGTATATTTGATTATTTATATGGCAATCAAAGTTGTGTATTGAATACAATGTAAAAATGTGACTACGGTGTATGTATTCTAATACTCCTTAAAAAAAAAAAAACAAGCAAATCGGTTCAGTTTTCGGTCAAATTTTTACTAATTTTTTTTTTACATTTATGTATGAAAACATTTCTCCGCAATATCCATATTGATTTTGAAAATACAATTAACTATTCTAAATCCATTTGATATATTTTTATCGGTTTTCGTAGTATGTGATATTTCTCTATTGTAAACTGGATTCCAAAGAAATAGCTTCCTTTTATCATCGACACGTGTTTTTTTGCTGCATACGAAACTAAATATTAGTAGGCGTTCAGTGTAAAATCACTCATCACACATGAGGTATATATCATATGTATATAACTGGTTATTTGCGAATCGGTTTTCACTAATAGAGCATAACAAGTGAGTGGTTTATTACTTCCATACTTTCTATTTCATTAATATTAATACTTACTTTATTGCGAACCTCATCAAATAGTAATATTCTAACTGTAACCTATTATTGCGAACCTTAAATTGTTTTTCAAAAATTTAAAAGATGCCGAGATATTGGATACTTTTGGGCGAACTTACGAGCTAACTCAAATGCATTCAGGTCATGGTGCTTTTCGAAAATAGCTGCCCTTGCGATGGACTCAGCTCTCAGGACGTCCTCCATATATTACACGATTGTCCTATGTTTGACGCCGAGAAGTTAAACTGCATGCAAATATGCGCACAATACGGCCAAATTTTTGAAAACCCTGAGGTAGTAATAAAAAATGAATCCACTGCCGAAAAATACATTGACTTTCTAAAGGCCATAGTTACAAAAATGAAAAAAATTAATGAAGGAATTGATTCAGGCCCGTGAAAAATAAATATTGTGCAAAATGTACATCCCAGGAAAAAAAGCTTTGTATGCATAAGCAAAGCAATGAATAACGGGAACAAGAGGAAAAAAAATATTCTAGCCTTAATTATACAATGAACTTATGATATTGTTTATATTATTTTAATACATGAAAAATAACATATGTCCAGTATCTAAGTTTTTTAATACAAGTTCTTTGTTGAAGTTCATTGTAATTTATTATAGAAATTAAAAACGAATTATAAAAAAAAGCCAGAACAACATAAGTATAATATTATGTACGTATTTAAACTCGTTAAAATGTCATTTTTACTGAAACCTTATAAAAGGACCTTCGGACGAAAATAAATTAGTTAATTTACCATTATATAAATTTTGGTTCTTTACGCTTACTGATTTTGTATATTAGTCGGCCTCGTGGTGTAATTGTGCGCGCGTTTGCCTACCATGCAAGAGGTGTCTGCTTCGATTCCCGACATGGTGTATATGAATTATTTATTTAAAGGGGTGTTTTCACACTAGAATATTTCATAGTCCGTAGACTGGTACCTGAAGCGTAAGGCGAATTCTAACTTTCATGAAACATAAATGATCAAGATACGCTGCGATTGGTGTACCAATACAATGCCCTGTGCACCATTAGGTGTGAAAAGGGAATAATGATGATTATGTGCGTATTGCTTTACTGAAGAAATTGAAGGTACTGAGAAAAACAGCTACATCTATTTAGAAAGGTAGGATTTTGTATAAATATATTTAATTTTGTCGTAAAAGCAATGAAACTTGTCACTGGGTATTCTAAATTTTTGGGTAGTAAAGCTTAAAACTTACAAAATTGTCTAGTATCATTCATTCTTTCGCCTATATTTGACCATCTGTATTGTTCGAATAATAAAATCGAAGTAGTTGGTGAATACGTATATTTAGGACACCAAGTCAAACTTGGTAATGATAACCAGTAAACGGACTTGCCAAGAAGAATAGGGCTAAGTTGGGCAGCTTTCAGCAAGCTATAATATTTTTTTGAAAATAAACAAGTTCCTACATGCTTAAAAATACAAATCTATTAATCGTACATATTGCCGGTGACGATTTACGCACGAGAAACCATGTTTGTAACACAGTAAAGTAGCCAGAAACTAAAATGCACGCAACGATCCATGGATAGACTGATGCTCGGTGTATGTCTAGGAGACAGAATAATACATGAAGAAATAAGGCGCCGAACTGAAGTCGTGGATATCATTGATCGTGCTGCAAAATTAAAATGGCAGTGGGCAGGACATTCGGCGAGGAAAAATGATGGCAGATGGACACCCAAAATTATAAAGTGGGGACCATAGGCAAGCAAAAAAAGTGTTGGAAGGCCACAGAAAAGATGGGTTGACGGCATTGCCGCGATAGCCGGTAAAACGTGGATGATGAAAGCTGGTGATAGGAAGGAATGGAGACGTTTGGAAGAGGCCTTTATTTAGCAGTGGAGAGAATAAAGCTGAAGAAGAAGAAAAATATTTTATGAATGAGGAAGTTCAGTGGTTTTTTAAAATGTTTTTATTTTTTAATAGACTATTAAACTAAGCCTAAACTAAATAAAAAAATCAATTTTTACGTATCGTATTATCAGCGCTATAATTTTTTAAAATTTTGTATTTCTGAAATAACTCCGCGTGTGACGTCAGAGGTTGATTTTCGCTTATTCTTATTTAGTTCTTCCCATTGGTCAAGAAACGACAAGCAGACCGGAAATCTTCCATAGCTCTCAGATCATAGGTTGATTCATATGAACCAGTGACGTCATTCTAAGTGGTGCATTTTTATTGAAATATTTTTTATGATTTTTCCCGTACATTTTCAAGAAACTTTGACCTACAATTTAATGCTCAAAATTTGTACCCCGCGCAAGAAGACATTTTTGGTATCCAATTTCTCGTAGGGCTGAAGTTCCTCATTCTAGAAGCTTCAAAGTTTATTGATGTCGATTAGATTTTAACGAATTATTTTTGCTACAAGGAAACGCATGTTTCATATCAAATTTTGGTTTTAAATGGTCAAATCTCTGTCAATTTTTTCCACAGTATACTTTTCTTGGGAAGCCATATTCAGCAGTTAAGCTATGGTTTCCTAAGACAGCGGTACCGTCACAAAGCGGCCGTCACGGGACGGCGGATGACGTCATTAAAACGTTGACTATGTAAATCAATGGCGCTGGTTTCCTAGAGAGCGTTGACCGTGAACGTAACGTCGAAGCAACGGTGCCGCCATTTGCAGGACGGCCGTCACAGCGGTGCGAACTGTTTTCGAACGGTTTTTGTCGCGAAGCGGTGACCGTTTGGCTGTCAAAATGAGTGCAAACGTGGTGCGGAATGTTGAAAATGTCGAAATATTGATTAATTTTGTAAAAATCATGACGATTTATGTAATGGAAGGGCAAAGACTATTAAAAAGTCGAGTTGAAACAAAGTTCGTGAAGAAATATCGGGACAACGCTTGAAATATCAGGTATGTACTAAAATGTAAATAACAATAGAATCATATAAAAATAACAGAGCAAATGTTTATAAGCTACAAGAAAAAAGCTAAGCATCTATCATAATGTTATTTTTCTAATTCAAAACATGTATTATAACATTGTTTATACGTAATAGATTCCAAGGAATCCTAACCTATTTATTGTGTCTGCAGATAATTGGTTGAATTCTATATTAAAATTTCGTAAGGTATCCAAAGTAAAATGCTTTTATTGGATTCAATTATCCTTTTATTTTTTTTATTTACAAGGGTGTAAAATGTGACGCATTTTGTCTTGTAAGGACATTATCACACTTTTTATTAGGTTACCTTACCAAATCCTAACCTATTTTGAAGTTGACATTTTATGAAATAACACACAACATTTCAGATTAAAAGTCACATGGGTGTGATTTAAAATAAGGAGTTCTCCATGAATATTAAAGAGCCAAGAAAAATGCCTGGAACATAATCTTAACAGAGTAAGTTTGATGAATTTTAAATAAAATATGCCCTTTGAACATGAAATGAATACAACAAATTTGTCGATGGATACAAATAAGTATACCAATGTAATTCTTGTATGAACATTACTATAATATTTTTTCTGCATTAATTATTACATTTATTTATTCTAGAAAGCTACAAACACCAAAGAGTAGTCACCAACATAAACAATTTTTGTTACAACTGAGAGGGAAAACATTTTTGAGAAGGGAATACTGAATTTGCGTCGTAGGTGAATTGGTTCAGGCGAATAAATCTCACCCAAATGATAAAAGTTTCAGCTCTTTGACTTCACAAAAGAAAACAGATGGAAGAGTTGAGGAAATGTGATGTTAAAACATAGGCAGAATGGAGAATGTTACAATGTGTAAAATGCCTACTTAAACCAGCCTATGACAGAGCATAAGCCCTGTAAGTGCCTAGACTTCCATATTCCCTTCTCGAAAATGTTTTCCCTCTCTGTTGCAACAAATTTAGAACTAGATAACTCCCTAGGGAGGAAATCCAGCCTGTCTGCAAACATTGGACATACTCAAAACATTGTTTTTAATGAGTAAACTAATGGCACAGAAAAACGATTAAATATAGACATACTTGGGACTTATTAATACATTTGTTCCAGGATTCTTATCACCGAATTCAATTAAATAATATGGTATGTAAATGAGCTCCCATTTATATTTGAGTCAAGTTCAAACTAGTTTTATAGCAACTCCATAAACACCAGTAATAAGTTCTTATTTAGATACATAAGGTAGGTTGCAATAACTTTCCTGTATATTCATTGTGAATTTTATTTTCAGAATAAGTACATACTACAAAATTATTTTCACCCAAGTGCAGATCAAGATATGAGTAGTGAGAGGGTAGATACTCTCCCGATAGTACTACTAGATTTGCTGTGCGAGTCGAACTCAAATGTTTGCCAGCAGAAATTACTAGGCTTCCGAGCGATTTCTTCACTGCCTCAACATGCAAGGACAAGGGGACATTCGTCAACGACCTACGACTCAGACTCGCAGACATCAGACAAACACCAGGCATCCACCACAGTCCAAAGAAAACCTTTATCCACAAAGAACTTCTCAACACGAGCCACGTATTTATATTTACTGACTGCCACAGAAGACCATTCCAGAACGCCATACAATGTAGAACAGACGGGAGACAAGACTTTCTGAAATCTACCTTCACTATTGTGATGGAAAAATCCAATGACACCATACCCACAGCAGTACTTACTTCGGACTCACCAGATCCACCTCCAGGAAGGCAGACACTCCCCTGAAATGAACACTTCCCAGAATAATACTGATCATAAAAACAAAAATGTACTAATAAATATGAGCAAACTATTTTTACCTGGATGCAAATTATGTTTTAAATACCTCTTATGAATGTACACATTATTGTAATTCCATTTTGTATTATAATTTTATATGTATTCTTCTCCGTTTTTTATATCATGAGAAATGTAGTTTATACTCACATAATATATTTTCTATTACATAATATTTATGTAAATTTAGGATTATAATGAAAAATCCTCAAGTATGCTATACTAAAATGATTTCGTGTTTAGCATTAGGTCTTATACTCATATATATACATATAACTCATAAAATATTAGTTCTTTATACAAATATGAACCAAACTTTTCTTCTTTAAATATCTCTTTGTAAAAAGAGATATTTAAAGAGAAAAAGACAATAAATTTAAGTTAATTTAAAAAAACATCTTAAAAAAATAATAACATATTATGGTAAAAAAAGCAATATATTATTTTTAAATGCTATTCTAAAAGTAATTCAAATAAGTTTAAAAATATAAAACCAGCAGTGAAAAAAGAAAGAATAAAAGTCTTTCAAGTGAAATGTAAAAGAGCATCAGAAATTCAAATATATTAAAAAAATATTTTGTACTTTCTCCAGCCTGTCAATATAAGTAATGTATTGTGGATTCCAAATTATGGATGTAAATTCTAGGTGAGTACTTACATAGCTATAATAGAGTAATAATGAATTGATTACAATGTCTGCTTTGTAATGACAAATGTATTCTTTATGTTTGTTGTTACTATGTAAAATACTATATTATATTTTGACAGACTAATAAAATGAATTTAATTATGATTCAAAGAGGTTGGATATATACTTGTATGATAGGGAGCAGATGATATTCCTAAAGAGTTAAAAGTTATACAATACTGTGTTGTGGGGTACATAAATTATTAGTTAAACGCTGAAGACATTTTGGTTTCGAACTTACAGTTTGTAGTTATGTATATTATTACATATGGAAGTTATAAGTATATATTATGGTGTCTGTAAGAAGTAAGTGTATAATAATTGTAATTTTTCAGAAGAAATCTGTACAGTTTATATATAGTAAGCAATATTAAGTTCTGATGTTCCAGTATAAATTGTTACTACAATTATTACAAGTTTATATATGTATATTAAAGAAAACGTAAAGTAAAGTGAATTCTGGTTCTTTTGTTTTACAAAGAGATATTTAAAGAAGAAAAGTTTGGTTCATATTTGTATAAAAGTACAAATATTATATGAGTTACATATAATATATGCGTATAAGACCTAATGCTAAGTAATCTCACGAAATGTAAGAAAGCATCAGAAATTCAAATGTTTTAAAAAATATGTTGTACTTTCTCCAGCCTGTCAATATAAGTAATGTTTTGTGGTTTGTAAGTTATGAATGCAAATTCTAGGTGAGTACTTACATAGCTATAATAGAGTAATAATGAATTAATAACAATGTCTGCTTTGTAATGACAAATGTATTCTTTATATTTGTTGTTACTATGTAAAATACTATATTATATTTTGACAGACTAATAAAATGAATTTAATTATGATTCAAAGAGGTTGGACATATACTTGTATGATATGGAGCAGATGATATTCCTAAAGAATTAAAAGTTATACAATACTGTGTTGTGAGGTACATAAATTATTAGTTAAACGCTGAAGACATTTTGGTTTCGAACTTACAGTTTGTAGTTTATTTATTTATTTTATTTTATTAAATATTTGGGTAAATCATAAGAACGCAAATATTTCTTTTTTAAAAAAAATAAAAAATAAGTATTAAAAACAACAACTTTTTAACATAAAAAGACCAATAAAGTTTTCATAAATTAAAAAGATATAAACATTAAATGTGACAAAAAAATAAAAAATAGATAAGAATTTTAAGTGAGAAAAGAATAATTAGTTATGTATATTATTACATATGAAAGTTATAAGTATATATTATGGTGTCTGTAAGAAGTAAGTGTATAATGATTGTAATTTTTCAGAAGAAATCTGTAGAGTTTATATATGGTAAGCAATATTAAGTTCTGATGTTCCAGTATAAATTGTTACTATAATATTTACAAGTTCATAAATGAATATTAAAGAAAACATAAAGTAAAGTGAATTCTGGTTCTTTTGTTTTACAAAGAGATATTTAAAAAAGAAAAGTTTAGTTCATATTTGTATAAAAGTACAAATATTATATTAGTTACATATATATGGGTATAAGACCTAATGCTAAACAAGAAATCGTTTTAGTATCGTTATCGTTTGAGAATTTTTCATTATGATCTTAAATTTACATAAATATTATGCAATAGAGAATATATTATGTGAGTATAAACTCCATTTCTCATGATTTACAAAAAGGAGAAGAATACATATAAAATTATAATACAAAATGGAATAACAATAATGTGTATATTCATAAGAGGTATTAAAAACATAATTTACATAAAATTTTGCATACTATAAAACTATGTAATAGTACTTAATGTTTCCTAAATAAAAGAAAAAAATATTTCTTTCTCTTATTTCTGTTTACAGGATATCATGATTTGTTCACCAAAACACTAGAAATTGGCCCTGTGAAGGAATAGAACGCACCAAGATCAGTTACAAATAAAAATGTAGTTATTGCATATATTATTTTTATTTAATCAAAAACATACACCTTTTATTTTATAAATTATTATGTAATGTATTTTTTAAAATTATTTGAGTATGATCTTCTTCTTCTCTGGTCTCAATCCTGGGATTGGCTGGCAGCAATTCCTTTCATTCTTCTCCTCCATTCCTCCCTGTCTTGTGCGGCTCATTTAAAGTCAACATATGATGAGCAGCGCACGTCCTCTAATAGGTCCTCCAGGTACTCTTGGCGTGGGCATCCCCTAGAATTTGTTCCCTCGGTCATCCCCTCCATTGCACATGCAGGCCTTCTTGACGTATTACATGACCGATCCATCTCGCTCGCCTTTCGGACAAGGTCCTGAGCAGGTGCCTTCCACCTTCGATTCTTTGGAGAACCTCCTCATTTGTAATGTGGTCTCTCCAGGAAATTCCTAGTAGTCTTCTATAGGACCACATCTCAAAAGCCTCTAGTCTCTGTTTATCTCTTTCGGATACGCACCATGTCTCGCAGCCATACATCAAGATACTCCATAAATAGGTCTTGATTAGGAGTATTCTTAGTTTTAGGTCTATATTATTTGATTCTTTTATTTTGGACCTTTTATTAAATGCAAGTCTAGCTTGATGTATACGGCTGTCGACCTCGCTCTTAGACCAACCGTCCCACGTTATTTTGCTCCCGAGGTAGAGAAACTCCTTGGTGTTCTTTAGTGGTATTCCCGACATCACTACTCTCATCTGGTGTTGCATTCGGCCTACAGTCAGTAGCTTTGTTTTGTCTTTATTTATCTTCATACTGTAGTTATTTTGAAGAATGCTTTCCATAGTTGTAAGGGCTCTTGCAGTTCTTCTTCACTTTCAGCAACCATAGCAATATCGTCAGCAAACCTTATCATATCCCATTTAGTATGATATTAATAACAATAATTACAGGATTAAATAAACTAAAATTAGTTATTATATAGATGTGATTATAAGTAATTATGATATTTTACAAATTGCAAATATTTATCTATAAATCCAACATACTCAAGGAATACTATTTAAAAGTTTAACATATAACATCAAATCAGAGAGACTAAACATATATTATATAAACTATAAATCATATATTTGTTTTTACATTATAAATTTAAGATGTTTCTATCCCCTTGTATCAAACACACACTCACCCTTTCCACAAACCCACCCTCACACTCATATACACTAACTCTCATATTCACATACCTACCAAAACCTCACTCAACTCCAGCAATATTACAGCACATTTAAATCAAAGCTTTCTCTCACTCTCTAAGACTTGCAAATAAATAATACAATAATAAGCTCCACTCGTTTGACGATAACAGCCGAACCTCGCTTCTAAGTTATCGTTTTGAAATTTACTCAAGAGTAAATATTCTACTTTATGTATGGAAAATATATATAGGATCAACATTGAAAACGCATCCAATGTAGTAATGGGGGATTTAAATTTTTGTACACCTAGAGACTAACTCTCAGGTATTGAGAGTCTCCAAGTTTTTAACCAAAGGGACATGTTTCTTAGAAAATTTTTATGATCTACACTATCTTCTCTAATGGGTTCCTTGTGAAGATTGTTGAATCTCTGAAATTCAAATACACTTTACCCATTTACAATCTTCCACCATCTACAAAATATACTTTTAAAATCTAGAGTACTCTCGGGTTCTACAAACAGTTCTGGATTTTTAGGCGCTACGCACTTTAAACCCACCAATTGTTTTCTCATTAAAAACTTTTAACTCTAGGGATACATTTTGTTTTAGAATGTTGCTTGGATATAGGACTTTGTATGATATCATGTGCCCAAATTTGATCAAGGTTTTTTTTTCAAGATCATTAATGAATTTCGAATGTTGAAATTGAGCGTCTAATATTATACTGAAATCATTTAAATGAGGATTATTTTGAATTGATCCAATTATTGCAAACACACTTAATAAAATGTAAGTGCAGGATCAAATTTGAAAAATAAAGTTCTACTATTATCTAAAGGGTGAGGTAAACTAGGGAGTAATATTTTATCTGTTTGAAACAATTCAAATGCCTTTTTTGTTAATAGCATTATTATCGGATATCAAAGATATTGTGAAGTAGGCCTTGTATACAAACTCCTGACGTCACTGCAACCTGTGAAGATCTATTGTGATGGATTAAATTAATTAAAAACAACTACTGCACAACATCATTATACTTACAGAGGAATATTTTTCTTTAATGAAATGAACAAAGATAATAAAAAGTACAGTCAGGAATACAATATATTTAAGAAAGAAGTAAAAAATTACATCTATAATTCTTCTTTATGTAACACTGATTGAAAACATCGTTAATATCTTTTTTGTAATTTATTTATGTTATTCTAAAATAATCTATTATAAGACGTCACTCCCGATTATGTACACAAGAATTGTTTATTTCTTTTACGTAATGGGAAACGTTAATGTAAATATATGTAATTGATTAATGTAAAAAATTGTATTTAATATTATATTTAAATTTGTTATTAATAAATTTAAAAAAAAATCTATTGCACCTATAACTTTAAGAAATCCTCTCATACAAAATAAGCCGGATATAACTAGATTTGTTCTGGACACTGGCTTCATTATAATATAGTCCGGTGTTTTTCATGCCAATTGATGTTGATGTTGAAATAGTTTGGTGACTAAATTCGTGTATATCAGCAGAGTCGTCTTGAATCTGGAAGATTTATCAAAAGTTAATATCTATAGGCATTAAACATTTACGTATTTAAAATTGTCAAATGAATTGACAGAAACGATACTTACATATTGCCAAAATTATTATTCATTACATACCTCATTACTACCCTTGTACCGAATAGCAAATAGGCCCTGGAGTTCTACTGGTATTTTCTCATCTCGTTTGTGTCCTTCCAAATCGAGTTTTACTAGAGTAATTATGCGCCTCATATTTTCCTTCGAAAAACAGTATTTCTCCTTGAATTCACTGTCTTAAAAATCTTAAAAAGAGTTGACTCTTTTTTTAATACAATTTTCGTGCACGAGAAGGTCGCATGCCTTCGAAAATGTTTAAAATTAAATAAAACTGTGACAAACTATTCATAAATAACGACAAATATGACAGATCGCATTCTAGGGCATATTTTTGACAGATAAGCTGCCGTGGCCGCCAGACATGACAACTTTTTCCTAGGAAACCACTCTCTAGTCACCGTTTCGGCGGCCGTTCACCGCATCACCGTTCGTACGGCCGTTAAGATATCGGCACCGTTTTCCTAGGAAACCCAAGCTTTACTCTTGGGAAGCCATTATACCAGTCAAATGACGGCCACTGTCACATTATTATAATCCACTTATTGTCAGAAGTGCATGTTTAATGCAACCTTATTGTAATCCAATTTTTTTCTCGTACACAGGTCATCCGAATTGCCAATTGCGTGTATTTTATATTTATTTGTGTATGTAAGATATTTTTAAATGGTATAGATTTTTTAAAAAAACGTTTCCTGAAATTATATTTTTAAATTTTTTCTTCGGGCACCAATACAAGCATCTGAATAGTAAGGCTAAATCGATCTAAAATGTAATTTAACGGTTTAAATTTGAACACATTTCCGACGCAAGCTTTTGATTTGTGCGTGTAAAAAAAGTTGGCTTATTATAAACGCGCACTGTGACGACATTATCGAACGAACCAAGTTTCAAATGGTGACTTGATGTATTATGTCGTCATTCTTCGTGCCGATTTTCAGCGAGAATCTCAAATCTTTGAAAAAATCGTTGCTCCTTAAAAAAATGGTTTTGCTCAGCTAAATAGGACACTTTTTAAAAATATAACCTTTATTACTAGAGAATTATATATACGAGTATAATATCAGTAAGAAAGAACTTAAAGTTGTGCATCTAATCTCATTTTCAATATATTTATATTTATTTAATTTACACACGTAACCAATGCAACGGAGCGAATGACTACGTACCAATATATTTAACGATTTAGTTTTATTATGAAAATAGATATTTCTGTCGGTTAATATCAAAAATGATTAAATCCTGGCTAAACAATTTTTCAGAAACAACGTTTTTCTGTAACCGATTATTGCAATTCGATTAATTTATTAAAATGGCGAGATTTATATGTTAAGAACGATTTAAATGTATTTTATATAAATGAAATAATAAAATATTAAACGGTATCCTCAAAAAAATACAGATTTATTTTGGATTGAACCGAGTTTGATATTATGAAGTGGATTTAACTAGTTTTCAAGAGATATGACCAATTTTAATTAATTCTGTCATTTATTGTTTATGTAAAGGTTGTCGCCACTTTTAATATGTCTTTAAAAATAAAATAAAATGAAATTTAACTTAAAAGGAAAATCATAACAAAAGTAAGATCCCATCACACGCTCACTCTCGAATGCAAACTAGCGGCCATATTGAAAAAATGCACCACTGTAATTGGCCACATCAGATGTTCCTGGTTTTGAAATAAAACATGGTATGAATAGATGTTGCCAATTTTGATATAAAAATAAATTTCAAACTTGAATTACTAAAGTAAAACGTTGGATTTTTCTACTTTACATATAAGCAACCTATGTTTTACTAATATTTTCATAGTTTTGCGTTCAAAAAATTATTTTTTACCGAAAACGGATTTTATCGATTTTGATATCCACCGATACATTTATAAGTTCTCGTGACTTTTTTAAACCGACATATTTAATATCGTACTAGTTATATCATTATTCGCATACAGCATGCAATGCTGAACGCTGTATTACGTCACAGCCTTAATTAATCACAAGCTTATCGTCATGTTTATAAAACGAATGGTCGTTATTCGCCTTTTAATGCATATTTTTCGGTTGTCATTATTATCAAATTATAATAATAATTCTACTTTCTCCCATTTGTTTTACTACGTTATACGGTATGCATATTACTTTGAATTCACTGTTCTGTAATTGGTTAGTGCAGGGTTTCCCAAAGCTTTTCAGCAACGGAACACTTCGTAAATCAGAAAATTTCAAAGAAACACTTAGGTTGGGTATTTTACAATAGTAAAAATTAATAATTTTATTAAAACATTTATTATTTATTTAGTCATTATAACAATTCACGTGAAAATCTGAGTGAAAAGACTCAGATAATTTTAAGTTCTTGAATCGCAAATCTTTTTGATATCAAGCACTCGGTGAGTTGAATTCTTGCATATTATATCTGTTGTGGCATCGAGCCTGTTTCTGCACTTTGACTTTGTTGCAGCATAATGAGAAAATCCCACTTCGCATAAATAAGTTGTAGAAAATGGAGGTAAAACAACGATGGCTTGTTTTGACACATCGGTGTACTCTTTTAACAAACTCGTCTTGATATAATTTAATCTCTGTATTTTTGTTTCAAATCAGATTCATTGATTAAATCGATTAGATTTCCATAATCGCTTGCGCTTAAGCCTACTTTATCTGTCATGGTAAATGGATTCCAAAGCCAAGAATCATTTTTAATAGTTTTGGGAAAATATTGCCAAAGAGTTGTTTTCGTATAGAATATCTCCAATTTTTTGCGGAACACGTATTCAGGGTTCGTGAATTATCCTTTTTTCGCGGAATATAGTTTAGTAAACCCCAAGTTAGTGAGAAAATAGAAAATAGCCATTAAAAATTAAATCTTCTTTAAGGTTAGTAGAAGTTAGTAGAAGGTGAGTACCTATAAGTTTGTTTTGTCGCGCGTTTACTGGTTAATGGCAATTTCTACTAAAATATATTAAGAAGACAAGAAAAGCATAATTTATTTTCCAAATTATTTTGTAAATTATTAATGGTGTCGGTGAAATTATGTAATCAATGCACTTTTGGAAAAAATAACCAAAATGTAAGTAGGTGAAAGAAAATATTTTTTAAAATGGTGGCAGAAGAAGCGTCGGCTTTGATGGTTTGACTTAAGACAATAATGATTAACGAAATGTTCGTGCATAAAAATAACTTGGAAGAACGTATTTTTAAAGTAATTGAAAATGGTGGAAGAAGAAGCTTCGACAATGATTGCTGAGCATATTAGACAATGGTTACCAAAATATATTGTGATAGAAGAAGCATCGACTTTGCTGATTTTGGATAACATGCAAGAATTGTTATTAACAAAATATTTTAAATGGTGGTAGAGAAAACCTCGACTTTGGACGGTGGTTGGGCACTAAACAAGAATGTTGTTTTTTAAACTGGTGATAGAAGAAGCCTCGACGTCGCGTCTGTGGTTGGACACTTTACTAACAATTGTGATAGAAAGCTTCGACTTTGGTGGTTGGAAATTGTACAAGGATGATTAGAAAAACATTTTCGAAGTGGTAGAAGAAATGGCACAAATTTTGATAAATGAATCTAGATATGCATTATTAACAAAATATTGTAAATGGTGGTGGAAAAAGCGACAATATTGGTGTTCGTAAATTGGACAAAAATGACTGAAATCGGAATCATCAAGCTGCCGTTTTTGTCCAGAGCGATGCGGCCGGTCCTGTGCACCATAGGCAAGTGGTCCTACTTGGCAGGAGGGATGGCCATCACCATCAAGGGCAAGCAGGCCAGTCGCCACGAGGCTCCCATCCTGGTCGTGGCTCCTCACTCCACATTCCTGGACAGCTGCATCGTGTACGCCACCAGAATGTCCTCGGTCATCGTCCGCAGGGAGAGCATGGGCAACTACGTGGGAAGTAGGTGGACCAACTTCATGTTTGGTGGCGGAATATGACATATTATACTCGTTCCTCGTTTACTACTCCTGGATGTTTCCGTAGGTTCCTACCAAAGCCAAAACATTGACAATTTTACATTCGGTATTTTAAACCGATTGTTTTTGGTGACTGGTCAAGAAAAAAAACTTAATTATTTAGGGATGTTATATTATTACTATTTTTTGTTTAACGTATTGAATTGTGTTAACATGTGGGATATTATTCGTTGGAAAATTATTCTGATTTGATATTACCTAGTTAATTACAGTTATTTAGAATTATGTAAATCATGATCAGTAAATGATAGGCGATGAAGATTACTTACATGATATTTATTTCTCAGTGAGTTCTTCCTTTCTATTCTTTAAAGATTAAACTTCTAGTATTCATTGGGAGGCTGTCGGCGTGGAAAAGAGAGCAATCTCTCTAGTGTTCTTGTTTTATGAAGTTTTGAAAGCGCATTTTGTGCAATTTTCAGGCACATTTCAAATGATAGCGATGTAGCTACGCTACATGTGATTATAGGCAATTACATAAATAAAATATCTAGAACTGTTTGGATACCTAAGAAACAATTAAATTATATGCTAATGTAATAAATATGATTCTCGCCAATTATTTATTTGCGATGCCAAACATAAAACGTTCAATGACAGAGCTCGTGGAATTACACTCCATTTTATTTCTAATTGATTAAAAGACTTTCTAGTAAAACAAGATATTTCGTAACCCTAAATACACAAACAAACCATCATGCCGTTTCCCCGTAGGGGTAGGGCAGAGAGGATAGAACATCTTATCATGCACGCACGCCGATTATTCCTACACTTGACATGTCCATCTTCGAGTATTTAATGGACTTGATCGTGTTATTATTTTTTTATTTTTTTTATTCAGAAAACATACAGTTATACAAAATAAGTATTAAAAACAACAACTTTTTAACATAAAAAGACCAATTAAGTTTTCATAAATTAAAAAGACATAAACATTAAATGTGACAAAGAAATAAAAAATAAATAAGAATTTTAAGTGAGAAAAGAATAATTGTTGACATTTGCGTTTTCCATGGAGGTAATAGATTAAAATAAACGAAAATACCGAATGTACACTCCGAGCCATCCACGCACACACATGAACGCACATATAAAACATACACAATTATATACATTACATGCGGGACATATACATAGCATTAAACCACTCAAGATGTCTTGATGTTATGTCTTTTTCGGTTTTCCCCGTTTGCTGTATCCATCAACATTGGCATCATAGAGCATTTTAGCCGTTCTTTCGCTGTCCATTCGCTCTACATGTCCAAACCGACGCAGCACCCCTTTCTTGATTCTGTCGGTAATGCTTATCTCAGCCTTTTAAATATAAATATAGTTCACGGATCTTGACATGTGTGCATCTATCATGCATCGTTTTACCACACATTCCCTTATATGTACGTTAGATTTTTTATACTGTACCTAATTTGTACATGTGCTACAAAGATATTTCGTTAATCAAATTTAATTTTGGCTTCACCGCAAAACTCAGGAAGTTTTTTTATCGCAAAATCGCTTCGTTTGACTCATTTTGATCTGACCATCGAATAAATTTATAAATCCGATCATGATTTGCGATGCTCGAAATTGTGTCATCTTTCATTGGTATGCTTCTAACGTCCTCCGAGAATCCTTGTTCCATAATGTTCCTGCCTCAACTTTATAAATATATCGATTATTAACTTGTTTGATTTTATATTTAATGATAATAATAATCCAAGCTGATGAATGGATGAACGATTTCAACCCAAGAGTACCGTTACATTTCGTTTCGCTTTATAAACACCATCTTCAAGAATGTCGACTCATAAGAATATTGTGTATTTTAACTGTCTATTCTCTGAAAAATACAGTTTAAGTGTTAAATTAATTGAAGGCAGTTCTGTAGTTCGCTGTGTGCCCTTTTTTAAATAATTGACGTAAAAATCTCAACGCGTGACTGACTGACACACATTGATAAAATTAGATCGCACATATTTTTTTTAATGTTATCCAATGCTTGAAAATTTGCTTTCCTTTTTTGTAAATAATACCGTTTTACAAATTTGTCACGTTTGAGATGATCTACTTTTTCTTTTCTTATTATTTTTGTTGTGATTTTGACACGTGTTTTTCCGTGTTTTTGCACGCTTTATTGTGTTTATGATTTAAGATTCTGGCTAGTGGAGACTTTGTTATTGAAGTGAATAAAATCTGATTACAGAATTAATAAATTACACGCAGCCTGTGTACGTGTGGCGGGACGATCCTAATTCCCGCCAAAATACCATCAAGGAAATAATTGGAAGGGCGACATCGCCTGATTGGCCGCAGGTGACATTTTCATTTTCTACCTGATTTGATTTACGGTACCATTACAGCACCTAGATGATTTGATTCGCAATAAAATTCTAAACAGTAAAAAAGCAAAGGTAGGGGAGAAAAAATGTTTTTTTGTGAAAAAATATGGAAATGGCATATTGGTAAAAAAAAAAACTAAAATCATCTGGCATAATCTATTGTCCTTTTTAAAGAGAAGACATTATTACCCGCTTTAAAAATTTTGTCAAAAGTATTTGGAAGTAATAACCTTAATCTAATAACTATTTTTGTATTGCATTATTTCGTTTTTTTAAAAATAGAATAATACTTTAAACGTTTTGGTGTTTTCGAGAAAAATAACAAAAACTGCTACATCAATGCCAAAGAGAGTCTTCATGTTAGAAATGTTATTTTCACTGTACTTTAACTTTAAGATACTAATAAATTAGCTTTAATATAAACATGAATTCAAAAAACTTTCTTAATCTTTGTATGGCACGGCCATTTTCAAAATTTAAATATCAAGCCTGTCATTGGTCGAATAAAATGGCTGATGGATATTGCTATGCTTCCAAACACTATTTTCAAACCAGCAGAAGTATGGTTTTAAACTACATTTGCAACTCAACTCATGATTTTTATAAAAATATAGTTTATAAACTACAGAATGACATCATAACCAAAAAAAATATTTTTTTGGAAGTTGCTATCTTTGCTTCCAATGCCCTCATACTTTTAAAATTAATTTAAGATATTTTGTAGGTTTTATTTCTTCGGGAAACTCATAGTATAAGTTTAAACCCTTGTACCATGAATTGTCGGACTGTTTTTCTTCTCATTGGCAATCTTTTTTTTTACTCTGGTTTCAGTTTTTATTCTATTTTATTTTTTATTTGATTCAACCCCTCAATTATACTATGAATAAAAATTGCTACATTATATTTTATTTGTAGCTTTGCTGTGACAAAGCTATTCTCATTATAGATTTTGAGTTTCAGTTAGTAAGATTTCATTAATTCAAATTGGTTTATTTGTTTTCTTGAAATTGTGAGTTGTTACTGTGTTCAAATACTGATCTTTGTATAAAATAGAACCAGAATCCTAGACAAATGTGTTTGACTCTATGGTTACTCTCAGATATAAATCCTGAAAAGAAATCGAGTGGAGAAAAGTCTGCTTCATAGTCTAGTGGCTGGCGCGTTCACCTACCATGCTTGAGGTCTAGTGTTAAGTCACTCATACAAGAGGCACTAAAAATGTCGCATACGCGAACTCAAAATGTCCCGCCACTACAAAAAATATGTTTGCTCCACCTCAAAGGCTTTGTCTCACTCGAGTATCGTGTAGTCTCGCACGCGTCTAACACTTCAAACACACATACATTCAGCGGACGAGTAGACCATCCGACACGGGTGTATTTGATTTATATTTTAATGTATGTGACATTTGTGTTTTGCGTGTGGTGTGTGGGTTTGAAACGGTACATCTCATACTCCTCATTTGAAACAGTACATTTAAACACCTCAATTCGATATTTGATACGAGGTATCGTATAAACTCATTCTAAAATCGTATCCTACCCAAAACTATCGAGGTCCAGGCACCTAAAGCGTAAGTCTGATCACCTCATCTTCCTATAACAGATTATCGAAATACGCTGCATTTCCTTTACTTTATGTACCATTAGGTGCAGATAAGAGTTTAATGAACATAATGAAATTGTTAAATTGACCGCTGGCTGTTTAGTACCTATTTTGTACATCTTTCAGATACTGATTTTCCCGGAAGGAACATGTACCAACCGTTCCTGCCTGATCACCTTCAAACCCGGAGGTTTCTATCCTGGAGTACCGGTTCAGCCTGTCACCATCCGATATCCTAACCATCTCGATACCGTCACCTGGACTTGGGAAGGACCAAGCGCGTGAGTTATAAATATACCATACTCGTGTCTATTCATTTACATGGTAGGTAAATAAATATACTAAAAGACTAATAGTGGATAGGTTTCCTCATATAAAAAACAATTTAATATTTCCAAAAATGAAATTTCATTACTGTTTTTTGTATCTTTTTTTAAATGCATTTAGAAAATTCACAGATATCAATGATTTTTCATTATTATTATCAAACAATAGATTCACCCATTTCCAAATTTTATTATAACATTCCTATCACTTAAGATCTGAAATATTCAGAGCCTTCCGCATTCGTCTCTACGCCTACTGAGTAGAAAGTACAAAGTAATCCCAAGGAGTGTAGGAAATTTCAAAAACTAATACAAAGTATTACTGTTATGCATTATTGAATTCACATTCGAAAAATAAACTATAAAAGCAAATAAACAACAAATGTGCAGGACAGAAAAACTATGTAAAATAATTATAAAGTTACAAATCGTACATTTCTTTTATATAAGTAGATATATAACAAAAACATCACAACTTTTTTGCACAAATATCACATGGAGACTCTAGGTGTGTAAATTAGTACCTGCTAAAGGTTGCATGTCAAATATATATACAATTTTAGAGAAGGGACCAAAAACTTACCAATTTCTCAATTTTCTCAACTGCGTTTATGTTTTTAACCAGATTAATACATCCATTAGTTTGTATGTTGTCCTGTAATTTAATTTTCTATTTTAGCCAAAATGGTGAGATAAATCAAAATGTGATTTCATTGGCATTACCATTGTAACTACCTCGATAATAATCAATTCATTCTAGTTCAAAAATTAATTACTCAAATAAGTAAAATTAGAATATTGCATAAAACGCGTCTCTTATTAAAATACGTCACGGTTCTATCCAAAAATTTACTGTAGTGGTCTAAGACCCAGCTCTCAACCTGTTGAGTGATTGCCAAACGGAAGAATTTTACTAATTCCCCACTAAAGATAGTCTCGTTTCCCCAGTGAAAAATTTTCAGATTCTCTACATCGAGGAAACTTTCATTAAGCGGTTACTTTGGCAAATGCTTTTATATAATATTATGAGGTACATCTCCATGTGCAATAAAAGTATTCTCCTATGATGGCAATCAATTTGTATTATTCATAACAGAACACTTCACTTAATAATCTTATCACAGTATCCTCTAATATAGTTGCCAGCCACGAAGTATAGGCAATAAAAAAGCTGACTTGTGACTACAATATTAATTAATTTTCAGAGTTTTACTGTGATAACTTTCACTATTTGATGGCATGAAAGTAAAATCTGCGTCAGTACAATACATTTTCTTAAATGGAATTCAGTTATGTTCATGATATGCATTTGTAATTTAATTATTACAAAACGAAGCGATGAATTTAACATTTAGAATCTTATGAAACTGCATTAGTTTCAAATAATGCAATTATTCACAATAAGTAATGGTTTATGTTTGTAATATTCAATTTTATTTATTTAATCAGCATCTACTTCCTGTAAAAAATGAAAACCAGTATTTTATAAATATGTATTTGAAAAAAATATATTTGGGTTCTTATAATATAACCAAATAATTTAATTTTGTGGCCATTTTCAATGAGTTGTAAATAAGTCACTATTAGAAAATGGTAATTAAGTTTGGGTAGAGCGGGGTTCAAACCTCAGACCTCTGATTCATAAGTCCACAACATTAGCCACAGGACCACAATGCAATATTAAAAAATAATCATAAAACAACATACTGACATCATACCCCTGTCCTCACCCGATGGTTCACAGGGCACTGCATCGGTACACTCAAGTGCATTGATGCACCGTACATCGATCATTTGTTACATGAAGGTGAGGTGATCAGCCCTACGTTTCAGGTGTCAATTCAAGAACATGAAATATTGCAGTAAAATACCACCTTCTTAAATAATATTTCATGTCGACCTTCCCAGGAATCAAACCAGCGACCTCAAGCATGGCAGAAAAACGTGCTAACCACTACACGACGAGGCGTACTTATCTCCTCATGATTTCTTTATTCAGTCATTTTTACCTGAGAGCAGCCATCAAGTCGAAAGCACTCGTCCAGGATTCTGATTCTACTTCACACAAGGAATTGTATTCTTAATCCGCCCCGACATGGAGAAAACACTATACACTTGTGCAAAATCAAAACATACAAAAAATATAAAGTGTAAATTCGCATAACAAAGGGAATCATAAATATTTATACCTGAAACTTAAGTACACATACAATAATAAAAAATATTATGATTTTGACATTTTCTCAATATAGTATTGGATTAGTCCAATATGATACATTGTTGAATTTGTTTGATTTTGAAATTTGTCGACGTTTTCTATATCAGTTCCAAATGGCTTCATGAATTTGCCTAAAATCACCACTACATATTGTGTCCCTTCGGTAATCAGCGCCAGGGACAGGTTTATGCCATAGTTATAATTTAGACTGTAAAAAAGCTAATTGACCGATGTCCCACTATTGCGGGAATCAAGTTATATAAATAAATATGTTTCTTTTCTCTGGGCTGGTATTCCAAACGCTCTCGTGGCCTTATTATCTCGTTTATTTACATACAAAATACAAGAGAAAAACTGTTTTCTCGTGCCACGAGAGTGGTTCAGAATAGCACCCCTGAACCTTAAGCTGCCGTATGAGCTGACTGACACCCACACCCTCGTATATCGGATTTAAATTATGATGTGCACATCAAAATACCTCTTGTGCGATTCATAAAATTAATGGATTTATATCACACAAAGATGGATTTATTTTATGAATTATCGTTTAGATTCATATTAAAATTTGGCATTTATCATACATAATCCTAATAATTTTACACATTAATAACTGTTTCGCTTTAATTTTTTTGGAATTAATTGTAAATTAAAAAAATTGTAATAAAATAAATAAAACAACTTTGTTTTTAACCACTAATTTTTATTTTTCACCGACCGTTTTCAAAGCAGTTACGTAAACCTT